>NW_008613643.1:0-3133 GCF_000691845.1 Merops nubicus | reverse complement strand
TTGGCGCTCTCGTAGCCGCGCCGCCTCTCCCGGGCCTCCCGCGGCGACCGCTCCCGGGAGCGCTCCTTGTCTCTGGAGGATCTGTCTTTGGAGGATCTGAAAGGAGCAGGGAGTTTAAGAGCCCACGTTAGTTGCCAGTCTGTGGCTGTCAAGTGGCATTTTCAGTGTGTATGTTTGTCAGAAAGTACCCAGCGTCACCTCAAAGCTGCAGAGCTCAAGTCTGCAAAACTCCCCCACACCCATCTCCTTTTCTAAGCTTACAAAGAAGGGACCCTTCTATTTAACTCCTCAGCTGGGAGGATGACTTCCCTTGCCCTGGAGTGTCTTCCAAAACTCAGCACTTGCAGACATGGAGGCACATGGGCATTACCCCTGCTCCACAAACTGCAGGAGAGGAGGAGCTACACACCACAGAGGGGACTGCTGGTGTTAGTACAGCTGCTCTGCAAGTGTCTAGTGCTGCAAGTGCCCTGCAGAAGTGACAAAGCTTCCAAACTGCTTGACTCAGGCCAACTCTAGCAACTCATCCTAGAAGAGGCAGACAGGGTAGGATGTGATGCCATCCACAGCTCTGGCTTTTCCTTCAAAACCTTTTTTGAAGAATGTAAGATGCATCTGTCAGGCTGCCTCACCTCTGTGCAGGTGAGTCTCTAACCAGCAGCCAGGCTCTAATGAATCCCAGCACAGCAATGTGGAAGTTTACAGAATTGCTGTAATCCAAGACAGGATCTGTGTGCACTGGGTCTGAGAGTAAAAAACTGACAGTAGCCTTGGCCAAAAGTCCTAGGGCAGCCTTGGCAGTCTGGAGAATCCCAGAGCAGCCAGCCAGCTCTCAGAAAGTGTGAAAGATGTAGCTACAGTTTCAGACCTCCCAAGAAGTCAGATGTTAGGCTAACTGGGACTGTGCTCCCCCTGGCTTGCTCCTGAAAGGAGAGAAAAAAAAAAAAAGCACAGGGTCATAAAATTCTGCTGTCAACCAGGATCAGAATAATATTAAAAAAAAAATCTAAATGCTAAGAGTGGGATCTACCTCATCCAGCTTTAAAGGCCTGCAGTGTGGACATCTAAGCTGATCAGCCAGATTTCCCTAAGAGCTGGCAGAAGAAATACACATTTTAAGGCAGGGCTTGTCTTGTCTAAAAATAGACACAAAATTACATCAGACCAGTCTGTAATGTGACTCACATGATTCACACCTGACCTGGTCATCTACAGCCAGGTGAGAGGAAGCTCCATCTCCAGCTGTCCACACAGTGCTGGTGTGGGAGCACATCAGCCCTTGTCACATGAATTCTTCTGAGGAGGCTCAAGCACACTGACACAGCCACCTCCCAATTTACCCACACTTAGGTCTGCTGTCCTGCCTGAGCTTCTCACTGACTAATGCATCTCAAGATCTAACTGCAAATCAAGAAGCACAAATTATGTATTTTGTTTCTGATGAGATAAAAGATGATTCATTTTAGTTGTTTGGAACTTAGAGCTAACAGCTAAGAAAAATAAGATTTTATTTAGACATGCTCTTAATGAGCCAGGAACCCAAGCCTGGGCTCCTACTCTGTTAGGCAGTTTGCTGTTGTCACCAGATGGGTTTCCATTATCTCAGACACTTTGTGTCCACAGGGTGTGGAGGTCCCAATCCTTGTATTGATAGATGTGAAACAAGATCCCAGCCATTAAGAGACCAAAATCTATTCACCTGCTCATCGGGTGAATGATGATAGAGATTAAAGAAAATGTGGTTTGTTAGATTTATGTATTTGTAGAATTTCCTCAGGTATAGCACACAGACATCCCTATGCTGATGAAGTATCTGAGAGGTGGCAGTTTTCATTTTATGTGAAGGGCTCTTTGGAGAATAACTTTCTGCAGGAGGGTGGACAGGAAAACCAGACTGCAGCACAGCTTGCTGTGAGCAGGAACACTCATCACCTGTTTGCCTGTGATAACGTTGTACACAGAACCAAACCAGAAAATGACTTCCAGGAGAAGCACATGAGGAACTTTTCCAGTAAGGAGTCTAACTGTGCAGTGTGCTTACATGCTGAAGGCATCATGAGTGTGATGAAAACTGAAAAAAACAACCCAACCACATAAATGCCTTTTCAGCGGGACTTGGCAGCCTACAGTAACCACGCCCAGAAATCACACTGAAGGCTTGATGTTAACAAAACGATGCAACTCTTCCCACACAGGAGCCAGAACTCCACACTCCTCCCAGGCCTCAGAATTCGTGGCACCACGGGCTGTCACTGCTGCAGCATTCTGGTGACACACTCTGCTCTTCTGCAAGAGTTTGGCAAAAGAACCATGTTCCCCAGATCTGAATTTATTTGGTTATTCAAAACCAAAAGGCTACAACCCCTTCCTGAAGAATTTAACTTGCTGGAGTGTGTCCTTTATTTTCCAGAGTATTCTTGGCCAGAATTCCCTGGATGACAATGTCTTGAGCTTAAGGAAGACAGACTTGAAAAAAAAGTATTTCATAAAAGGATTTAAAGAAATTCCTCAAAAAAAGTGTTTTAAAAAATAGGATTTGGCAATGAGTATTTCCCTGGACTATACATACTGTCTCCTCCTAGAGATGGAAATTGCTGGGATTGACATGTTGCTTTTAGGACAGTGAAGAACACCCTGAGTAATTTTAAATGCCACAGGCTACTGACTAGATCAACTGGAGTCCTGGACACTGCAGCTTTATGCACCTGCCACAAAAAGAAGGAAACAAAAGACTTGGACCAACTCTGTCTTCCATGCTCCACTACAGATCACAATGAGATTACATTCACCTTCCAAGTCCAGGAAGACAAAAAGCTTATTTTTAGGGCAGAGAACCTATAAGATACCCGAACATGTTCAGGACCTGTTCCTCCATCCTTGGTGATGTAACTATTAAAAGCATTGGAATTACAGACCCTGCACGTGCAGGCACTTCAAAGCCAGACCTTTTCTCTCCTCACAAGTTGCTCATCTGTCAGGGTTTTAATGCCCACCATGCCACGCTCCTGCCTATGCCAGGGTGGCTGACCTACACCAGGAAGGAATCCTGGCTGTGAGCACATCTCCAGAGCAGATGCCTTCTCCTGCAATTCCAGTGCCCTTCTAAACCACGCTCACCTCACTCACCTGAACC
>NW_008613642.1:0-17942 GCF_000691845.1 Merops nubicus | reverse complement strand
CCACACCTGCCCCCCCGCTCCGGCCTCTGCCCCATCTCCTGCCTGTCCCCTGCCCTACCCCCTGCTCCTCCCCCTGCTCCATCCCCTGTCCCCTCCCTGCCCCCCTGCTCCATCCTCTGCCCCATCTCAGTGCCCGGAGGGGGGGAAGCTACACCCGAGGCCCTGGCCGGTGACCTGCACAGGGTTGCCCTCGCACAGGAGCCCCCTTGGCTCTCCCAGTCTTGCTTCCAACAACAAAAGCAATTAAACAGGCGTGGTAAATGAGCCCCCCGGCCTCACTCCACCATCCCGAGGCAGGCACAACACGCTGACACGCGTTGCCAGCATTCCAAGCAGGCATTGCCTGCCTGCCATGGGACAGACAAAACCCAGGCAGGAGAATTTCGTTTTTTTCCCAGCTCCTGCCAGTGCTCAAGAAGCACTTTAGCATCTTCTGATGGGAGGCATGAAAGAAACCCAAACAATTCCTCTATTTTTTCTGTGAGCCCCTAAAAGCAACCCCAAAGCAGAGAGGAAAAGCATCACGGCTGAAGGTGCAGGAGAAGCTTCAGAGCCTTAAGGAAAAAAATGCTCCCGTGGTGCTGGCCCTGGCCGAACACACTAATCCCCCAGGATTACTACAGTCTAGTCACGGCTCAGCCACTTACTCCAGGATGGTGACTTGGCCGCTCTTAATAAGATAACAGGATCCCACACCCCCCGGGGACAGCCTGGCCACCCTGGCACCCAGCTCTGCACCCACTCACCCCACCCAATTAACCCCAGTCCTGCTGGGGGGAGGGTGGGGGGCGGGCAGCTGCTGGGGCCACATCCCAGGTCGTGTTTTCCTTGGCAAAACCACTGCAGGGACACGGCTCGGTTTTGAAAACCCAGTGCAGGGACAACGGCTCGTTTTTTTTTTTCTGGACCAAATCTGTTTGGCTGGACCAGATGGTTTCAGGCAGGAGCCAAATTCCCCTGGGAGCTGCTCCTATTTCAAGTACCTGTCCCCATCGTGGGCACCTACCCTTGTCATGGATACCTGCCCCTGTAACAGATACCTGCCCCTATCATGGGCACCTGCCCCTATCACGCCAGACATGACAGCCTGTGTGCCTGGCAGGAACAGTCTCTGCCGTGCTGGCTATGGGAGGCACAGCACCAATTCCAGCACCCCCAGGACAGGCTGCCCAGGCCCCGAAAGCAGAGGGGACAAACCCAGAATCGAGGGAGAATTGCTGGGAAGGAGCAACAGGGTTTGTGCCTTCCCCATGGTGAGCAATCCCCAGTCGTCTGTGTGCTTGCTGTGGAGCCCAGCCCCAGCCTGGTGTTCCCCCTGGCTTAATGGGATCCTGGAATTAATTCATGCACCCTTAGCTGGGTTTAGCATTGCTCTGAACCCAACGCTGCTGCCTTGCTGTCCCGGGATGTCCTGTGGGTGCAGTTCACACTTCCCAGAGGCACCAAGAAGCCACAGCCTTCAGAGGCTGTAGACTTTCAATTAGTACTTGGCCATCAGGTTTGAATGCCTCATTTCCATGAGGAGACCTTAGGGCAGCTATGCAAAGAGCACACCCTGCAAGGCACAGCCAGACCCAAAGAGCATCCTCTGGGGCAGCCCCAATTCCCCCCCCTAAACACACACAGGAGGGATGTGACTTTTCCTATGATGCCACCTGAGTAGGAAATAGATATTGTAAACAGGTGGTTGTAAAATAACATGCAGGATCCATCCTTTAGCCACGTTTACTGGTGACACCCTGTAATCCCATCAGCACCCGTGTGCACCATGCCAAGCTGGCCACCTCCTGCCACAGGCTTTGTGCTCCCAAACATCCCTCCTTAATCCCACAAAGGCAGTCAGCTCATCATCATTAACCTTCTTTTTCAAAATCAAGCTTTCAGGCAAGCTCACCCCTGAACCACACATCTCAGCTGGTGCTCGGAGCCAGCTCAGAGGGAGGATGCTTATTGCTGTTCCTGGTCTCCCACGCATGCTGCAGAGCTGGGGCATGCAGGTGTCTGGATCCTGCAGTTGGCCCCCAGCCACTTCGTGGCTCCTTGTGGCTGAGCCACTCCAGCCAGCAAATCCCAAACTTTGAAGGCCATCAGGACACACTTTGGGGAAAAGGCAGAGAGCTCCAAATCCCCCCAGCTTCACAGTAAGGGGGTGTGTGTCTCCGGCTAGAGGGTGAGAATAGGGACCAAGGCAGCTCTAGACGAAAACGTAAAAACTAATTTAAAGGTTAATTTAATTCAAGAGGGTCCCTGGAGCAAAGGGAAAGCCAAATTCCCCAGGAAGAAGCAAAGCTGAGCTCCCCAGGCTGAAATCACCGAGCGGGGAGCAGGGAGGGCAGCGCACAGGACCCCGCTGGGGCTCAGGAGAGGCTGCTGTGACCCGTGGGGACAAATCCCACCTCTGCAGGGTGGCACGGGCATGAAAGGAATTTCCTTCTTGCTTTACTGAGCCCGGGGGAGCTCCCTGCTGGGGTTCACTGGAGAAGCAGACAGCCCCCTCCTTCCTCCCCTGCTGTATTTAACCTCCTCCGGTGCTGCGCTGAGACCTTTACAGCACCCTGAGGCAGCCTCCACACTCCCGCAGCTCTGATGACCTCCTGCGAGCTGCTGGGATGGTGTGTGCAGTCTGCACCAGGAGGGATAAAGGAGGCAGAGACGTTCAGCATCCTCCCCGAGCCCACCGGAGGCTCCACCAGCAGCTTTTAAACTCTTTCGGCAACCGACTCCCATTAAAACGCAGGGAATTAAGGCTAAAACATCTCAGCAGATGTGGCCTTTTGCCACTGCTGCAGCTTGTCGAGGTTCCTCAGGTAACGATGGAAAAGGCATTTGCTTTTGTCGGTTTTACATCCCCTGCTTCTGCCTGAGCAAATCTCTGCCTGAGCTGATGCTCAGGGCAGGATGGAGCAGAAAGCCCGGGCCACTGCTCCGTGAAGCACTTACGACTCTCCAAGGTCTCCTTGCCTCTTTTTACCCCCGCTACTGTTCGTTTTACCAGGTCTAAAAATACTCTGAAGCCTTTTAAACCCTCTTCCCCTGCAGCCGCCTCCCCCCTGCATGACTAATAATATCTGTTGCTCCCTCTTGATCTCTCTGTGTTTCCCAAGTCTTCCCCGAGGGAAGGAACCAAGCGGGAGTCACGCTCTCAAACCACCCTTGGATTCACAGTCTTTTAAATTTGTTTTCCTCATGGAACAACATTTTTTTTCCCAGCTGCTCCAGTGTAGGAGCAGTTTAAACCCACCTTCCCAGAGAGGCTCTCTCAGCTCACAATAAACTGCTCCTGCCCTGTGCCTTAACCGTGCAAGATGCTGCTGGAGCATCTCTCTAATATGGGATCTCCAGAATCCCAGGGGTTTCAGAGTGTAAAGCAGACCAGCAGGGTCATTGAGCACAACACTGAGCACTCAGAAAATGATTTATTTTCTATTTTGTAGCTTTCAGCTCTTTTCAGCATCTCTCCAGATCTGTAGCACTCACTTGGGGGACGTGCCTTTGAGGAGGACTCATTATGCTGGGTTTAGTTTCTGGTCCAGGGAGCTGGCTGAGCAGTTTTGGGAGCAAATGCTGGGCACTGGGGTGTATTTGTTAACAGTGGGATTTAGGGGAAAAACTCACCTCACCATCACTGCTTGTGGCAATAGTTTTTTTTTCCACTGAGCTGGGAGCTTAGAGCATCTGAACACAGAAAAACTCTCCTGACTGATCCACATCCTTCCAGCAGAGCTGAGACCTGTCCTGGGCACCCTCCCCACAGCCAGCATCACACCACGGGTTATTTGGGATCCAGGGAGCAGCTGCATCGGCAGAAGCTGGAGCTGGGATGAGTTTCTCTGGACTCAGACACCATAATATGGCCAAACCCTTCCAGGCTGATCCCACACCACAGCGATTTTCAGAAGGGATCCAGCAACCAACAGCCTCCAGAAAAACCTTCAGGAAACACTGGTGGTGTAAAAAAATATTCCCCCAAATGGTTACAGTCTTGATGAACTAGCTGCTCCTCAGTGCCCAATCTGCTCTCACACAGGAGGCAGGTTTAAAAGGGTGTTTGGGTGCTCTGAGACTTCTGGAAATCCCCCCTGGCCGACTAATGCCCAAATACCTTTGCAAATCTTGATTTAGGAAAAATATCCTCCCCGGAGCAGCGCTTAAAAAGCTCAAGGCCACTTCCAAATCCTTGTAATGCTGCAGTTTCCTGGGCATGTGAAAGCGAGAGGAAAAAGCAGCTCAGTCTGAAGCGGGCACGGGTCCAGGGCTGGCAGCAGCCCGGGGCAGGCAGCGCGGGCAGGAGCGGGCAGCCCGGGGTGGTTATTTCAGAGGGTACTGAGCTCCCCCAGCCCCTCGCCGTGGCCTGGACCAGCACGGGGAGCTGGGGAGAAGTGCTGCCTTCCCACATCACCCCGAGCAGGAGGGGAAGGAAGGGCTCCAGGGTGCAGAACTGTGCAAGCCCCGAGGGACCGATGGGCGAAGCTGGCACCGCTGCCAGCCCCGGGCCAGGGCACGGGCACGCAGCCCGGCTCCATTATTCCTCCTGCTTTTACAGGAAGCTGCTTTGTTGTGTTGTCAATATACAGATTTTCTTTAAAAAATAAAACAAACCCTGAGCTGGGGTTGACGGTGCCGTTATTGATCGTTGGTTAAAGACCCATCACTTAGACATATTGACCCTAATACCACTGGGCATTTTAACATGGTGTGAAAACAAACTCAGAGAGAGGTGCTAGGAAGATTCTGAGGCTAACTTGTTCTTGTGAGAGGAATTTCTTTAATTCTTCATCTAAACCACTTGAGTTTTCAAATTTATTTTAATTTTAATTTAAACCATTACCCTTTATCCGGTTGCAACAGGTCCTGCTAAAAAGTCTGTGCTCAGCTTACTGCCAGGCCCCCCTTTAAGGGCTGGAAGGCCACCAGAAGGTCTCCCTGGAGCCTCATCTTATCCAGGCTGAACAACCCCAACTCTCTCAGCCTGGCCTCCCAGCAGAGGTGGGACCTAACCCAAAGGACAACCAAGGGCTGTGGGTGCTGGGGCAGGCCAGAGCTCTGTGTGCATCCCCCTGGGATCTCCTAGGACTTCAGAAACGAGTGTCCAGCTCCATGAAACCATGACCATGGTCCCAAGCCCCAGTCCCGGGCAGCCCTCCCCCATGCCCAGGCCACCACACGCTGCTGGCAGATGTCACCAGAGCTTGGGGTGTCCACCCCCCGTGTGGTGGAGCAGGATGGGACAGAGGAGGGACAAGGGATGTTGTCTGATGGATGGATAAGACTTGTGAGACTGCACCTTGAGTACTCTGTGCAGTTTTGGACACCCCAGATAAGGAGGTGCTAGTGTGGGTTCAGAGAAGGGCAATGAGGCTGGTGAGAGGGCTGGAAAGCATGCGTGATGAGGCTTGGCTGAGGGAGCTGGGCTTGTTTAGTCTGGAGAAGAGGAGACTGAGATGTGACCTTAGTGTTTGCTGCAACTACCTAAAAGGAGGCTGGAGTGAGGCTGGTGTTGGTCTCTTCTCCCAAATTACTGATGATAAGATGAGAAGAAGTGGCCTCAGGTTGTGCCAGGGGAGGTTTTGATTTGATATGAGGAAGAATTCCTTCCCTGAGAGAGTGGTGAGGCACTGGAACAGGTGGGGTCATCATCCCTGGAGGGGTTCAACCAACAAGCAGATGTATCATTTGAGGCTATGTTCTAGTGGTTAGGGAGATGTTGGGATGGAGTTTGGACTTGATGATCCGAGAGGTCTTCCCAACCAGAGTGATTCTACGATTCCATCACTGGAAAACAAGCCAGTTCCATCCTGGTACACAAGTGCAAACTTCCCCTGTGCTCTTTGAGGATTAGTGGGCCGTGCTCCCTGTGTCCCACCCCTCTCCCATGCCTGCAGATGCCCCCACTGTAGGTGATGCTCCCTGCAAGGAGCTCCGTGACTCGGCTGGGCTGGGAGCACCTGGCATGCTGCCCACTGCCTGGGCGTGGGCAGAGCCTGGGGAGGACCCAGAGCTGGAGCAGGGAGCTCTGCTGGGACACAGGGTGGAGCCCGAGGTGGAAAATAACCCCAGTGCATAAAGGAAACTGTGTTTCATGTGTTATTGCTGCTGCATGACGCTTACCAGCGAGGGAGTTGCAGGCACGATTCCGTGCAAAAGGCTGAGAAAAGCCTTCCTGAGATCCAAATATTAGTTTTTACTCATTTTCCTTGTTCAAAAACAAACACTGCTGGCTGGAGTGCGTGCCAGCATGGCCTTCAGCTCACCCAGCCAAAGAAGAAAGGGTTGTGCTGTCCTGCTCCTGCTTCTCCACTGGGGCTGGAGGTGGGAGTTTGTGGGAGTTGGTCTCTTCTCCCAAGGAACAAGTCATAGGACAAGAGGAAACGGCCTCAAGTTGCACCAGGGAAGGTTTGGGTTGGAGATTAGGAAACATTTCTTCCCTTAAAGGGCTGTCCAGGCTGCCCAGGGCAGTGGTGGAGTCCCCATCCCTGGAGGGGTTTCCAAGCCGTGGAGATGTGGTGCTGAGGGACATGGGGCAGTGGGGACCTGGCAGTGCTGGGGGAATGGTTGGATTTGATGATCTGAAAGGTCTCTTCTGACCTAAATGATTGTCTGATTCTACGAACTGAGAGTGTAAATTCCAGCTCTGGGTGTGGAAAATCTGCCTGTGCCTCCTGGCAGGATGCAGAAAATGGATGAGAGGCTCCTGGCCTGGGCACAGGCAGTGAGAGCAGCTCCATGGGGAGCTGCAGGAGGAGATGTCCCCGTGCTGGGAGCCACTGGTGCCCTGTGTGTGATCCCACAGGGACACGGGCCAAGTTGTTTCTGGAAATCAGAGGGTACATTTTTGAGAGCAGGGAGGGAGATCTCTGCTCTCCAAAGCAACTCCCAGCACCCGGAGTGTGCACGATGCAGCACTGGGCGTGCAGCAATGGCAGAGGGGCACAAGGGACACCAAAACCCATGGGGTATCAACTCTGAGAGACAAAATGTGTGCTCCTGGCTACGTATCAACACCTGAGCTGGAAGTGAAGTGCAAGCAGGCACCTCTTCCCAAACCATCAGACACCCCCCTCTGTGACACAGCACTCATGTCAGCAAACCAACCATGTGCAGCAACTCCATCCCGCCCTCCCACAGAAGTTTTCCAAGTACTTAAAATCAAGCATCCTACTAAACAACCCAATTTCATTCTTTTTTTTAGGAGTTCAGCTGTTGTCAGACACTGCCAGGCCAGGCCAGCCCAGCGTGGTCCTCACTGCCCCCAGAGCATCCTCCTGCAAGGGAGGTGACAGGGCTGACTGGCATGGCATGGGGACAGGGGCTCCTGGGAAGCTGGGGGGTGACAGCCAGTCTCTCAGACACCAAAACCACAGGGACCAGCCTTGTCTGGGTGAGGGAGGATGGATGGCTGAGCGAGGCACCAGCCCAAGGACCATGGGAACCACACCCAGCACTTCTACAGAAAAAAAACCTCCATGCTCCTACAGCATTTGGGGAAATCGGGATTTATTTTTACATTTTTTGATGAATAAAGAAGATTGTGCTAGAAATGTACTGACTGATATCACCTGAAACAACCCAGAGAGCCCTGAACACAGCCACCACGGCCATACCCAAGCACAGAGAAACAGAACTCCTCCTGGTGAGACTGGGGGAGGATTTGCAGGATGCTGCTACCTGGGAGAAGAGCATCTTGCAGCTAAACACCAGGAGCAGGAGAAAATGCAGGTGAGAAGCAGACCCCAGGCTGCTGGGACCACCCCGGGCATGCCTGCTGTGGTGCTGCAGTCGTCACACAGGAGCTGAGCACCAGTCCTGCTCACCTCCCAGGGCTGGAAAAGATGGAAATACCTTGGAATAGAATAAGAAGCTCTCACCATGGCTACCACCCCACTCACAGGACACTGGCTATTTCACCGACCAGTAAACACATTGCTCCTCGTGGCAGGCTGGAAAAAAACAGCCCCTTGGAGGTGCTGGGATCAGATACCTCCAATTTGTTTATCAGCAGAGGAAAGGAGCTGGCAGACTTCATCCCCTCTGAGAGGAATCAGCAGCTCTTAGCATTTCCACAACGTGCAAACCCCCTTTTTCCTGTTGAGGGGAACAGAAGCTGGAAAACTAGAGAGCAGCTGCTCCTGGAGCTAGTGAAGGTGGCAGAAAGTGAGGAAAAAGGGTTAAAACCATAAATGATGGAACGGGGACAGCCTGGCTAATTGCCATTGCCATGCGACGGCTGATTAGAAGAAAGAATTGGTTCAGATTTGCCCTCAGATGAATTTTTCCCAGGTATGTCCCATTCCCAGCAGGCACGGGTGTCACCTCGGCGTGTCCTGGCCGAGGCAGCTCTGCTGCCTGAACACGGGTCTGAGGAGCCCAGCAGACAACTGGCCAGCAGACAACTGGCAGCAGGGACCCGAAAGGGTCCCCACAGGATAAAACCTCTCAGAGGGGGAGATTGCAGCCGTGGCATGCTCAGAAATGGTACCCAAATGTTAAGGGATTAACAGAGAAGTCTAGGGGTGATGCTAATTATACCCTTCTGCCATGGGACAGGAGCAGACTCCCGGGCAGCAGGGCAGCTCTGCCCACATCCCTGCCCTGGCTTTGCACTGCAGCCAAAATCCCAGCTCATTTGAAGGGGCTGAAAAGCAGAGGTTTTGTCCAACACGCTGTCCTCTCCCTTTTCCTCCCATTTATTCACAGCCGTGCAGCAGAGGAAGCTTCCCTTCCCTCCCAGTGGAAGGAGAAATCACTGAACATTCTGTCTGAGCTCTACGCTCACCACCCAGCAGCTTTAGCAAATACCTGAGCTCTCACCCACCCTCCCAGACACTCATTTCTGCAGCTCTGGCCAACGCTGGTGGCACACAGGGAGCTCTTCTGCCAAAGCAGCCGCGCCGAGGCGTGAAATCTGGGGGTGATGGAAAATCCTGGTGGGGTGAGAGACGTCATTCCCTGGGAAAGGCATCTCGTGAGGCTCAACGGCTGCTGTGAGGGCACTGGGAATAAGGCAAAGGAGAGAGAAGACCCAGTCTGAGTGGAAAAAATGCAGGCCGTGGTTCTCAGCTCGGCACTTGTGGCAGTGGGACTCTTCAAACTTGGACATCTCAGCGAAAAAAAATAATACAGCTGGAATGCAGGAGCAGAGAGCAGCCCTATTTCTAGCTGCGACTCCTCCCTGTGTGCTTGGCCTCCCAGACGGCTCCAAAACTCAGGGCACTTCTTTCTGAGCTATAAAAAGAGCTGGAGCAGGACTGCAATGGCCAGGAAGACAAACAAGAGGGGAGTGTGCCCTCCCATCGAGGCCGAGAGCATCCCGCCAGGAGAGGAGGGAAGCCAGGAGATGTTCTTGCTCAACCCATCTCCCCAGCCAACACCACCTTTTGAGGTGCCCACAAGGGGGGAGGGCTATGGGGCACTGCAGAAGCTCCAGGCTGGATCCCACCCATTGAAACGCTGATGGTGTCACCTCCCAGGTCATCCCACCGCCTCTCACCCCTTCTGCACAAGGAGGAGTGGGGAAGGTCCAGCTTCATGCCGTGCTGTGTGTGAGCCCCCAGCCCATCACCCCGACATGAGCCTGGGGCACTGGAGCAGTGGGATGCTCTGTGCTTGGTGGGGAGGCACAGGAACATCCATGGACATCTGTGGCAGGTACCACGGTGAGCAGAGCTGGGGCACAAACCCCTTCTTGGGACCATGGGTAGGAATGAGCTGCACCAAAAGTCATCTCGCTGCCCTCTCCAGAGAAGAATTTACCTCACAGAAGCAGTCAAACCTTGCTGACTGTTGGAACATTTCATTCCCATTTGTGAAGCCACAGCACTTTTCTGCCTGGGAAAACACAGGGTCTCCAGCAGGTCTTGACTAGGAATGGCTCTACCAGAAGAAATCACTTCTTCAACGACTTAATGGACTTATTCAATGCAGAAGTCACCATCTCTTCTGGCAAAGCCATTCCTAGTCTACATGGACTTCTTCAACACAGAAAAAGTCCATCTTCTGCTGCCTCCACTTCAGCATTGCCTTAAGAGCTTAGAAAATCACACACCACTAATCAGTGGTGTGGGACCTCTGTGGTGAGCAGTTCTGAGGGTTGTAGGGCTGGCCTGGGTGGCCCACAAAGAGCAAACTGAAGATGGCCCATTTGGTGCACACAGGAACCAAGGCTCAGGAGGAAATGGACAACCACTGTGGCCAGTGTGACCTGCTGCCAAGCCCTCTGAGCTGCAGAAGTGCTGAACAGGGCTTGATTCAGTGGGGTGCATTTAGTCCACACCTGGATGAACAGTGACCTTCACCAGTAGCTCGATGGAGACCTGAAGGCCACATCTTGCTTGTGCAGGAGATGCAAAGTGCTCTTTGCAACCGTGCCCAGAGCCTTCCCATGCCCAGCTGCCCAGCCCTGGGGCAGAACTGCTTGGTGAGAGCTCTAATCTCAGGGTGTGCATCACCAGGGCAGTGATGAGGTCTCAGCACTCGTGGCATCACCTCTTTTCTGGGCTTTCAGGAGGAGGAGGAGGAGGGACAATTCCCAGGCATCCCTTATGTCCTGGCACAAGCACCTTGCAATTCCATTTGCACTTATGAAACCCTGTATTCTTGTTCACTTCCACGTGAACACAATGACTGGAAAACACCATTTTCCAGGCAGCATCTGCTAAATAAAATAAAAAGCGCTGCCGTGCGCTCTCCAGAGAGCTCTGAGCTGCTTGCAGGGAATAAAAGAGACAAATGGTAACAATAAATCTCAAGTCTCCAGCCCGGCCCTGGCGAGAGAAGCCTCTTCTCCCACAGGCTCCCTTTGTTTGCTGCAGCTTGCCTCTCTTCTGCAGGGTAAATATTTCCTGTGCCCTCCCGGGTGGCAGCGCCCCGGCCGCTGGCTGCACCACCCCACGCAGGAATCGGGTCACTTGGCAAGGTGCTGAACGTGGTGGAAAGCTGGGCAGGGGACATCACACCATGGGAGACCCTTGAGGTACAGAAACCCAGAGGCCAACAGCTTCTGATAGAGCGTTTGGGACAGCAGGACCAAAAACCCACCCAGGAAGGACATGGGTTGGTGCTGTTAAGCTGGGATTTGTTGCAACCACATCCACCTCACAGAAGTCCTGGAATAAAGTAAGCACAGCTTCAGCAAGCTGATCTGCAAGGGTGGTGAGCAGAGAGTTGTTAGTTTGCTCAACAGCCAAGAAATGAATCTTCTCCACCCCAGGACTCAAAGGCTGGCAGATCTGGGCAGCTCAAGTCGACCTCACAGCCCAAGTTTCATGACAAAGCCATAAAACCAGGCTTGCAACCTCACTATGAGCTGCATGAAGCTGGACAAGCTCTGCTGCCACCTGATTTCTCATTAACACAGCTTTTGTAGCCACCACACTGATGGTTTTTGCACTGGTGGGAACAGAGAATGCAATGGTGTCTGCTTGTCTGAGCACCAAAGCGCCACGACCAGGGAAAGAAGGGTTCAGAGAGCGTGTGCCAAGCCCTGAGACAGGGCACAGGCTCCAGCACACAGCTGATGGACACATCCACCTCAAAGTGGGGGCTGGGACCACCTGCAAGCATCCCCGAGCTGGACTGAAGGTGTTGGGAGCCATGGCCAGGGCCATGCCCTACAGTAACCCCAAGACTAAGCCCATCCTCGTGGTACAGCACCAAACATGACCACAAACAACCTACACCACATCTCTCCATCCATGTGAAACTTGTTGAGCTGCCCAAACATCCCACCAAAGAAAGGACCAAAATTCTGTGGTTACAAAAGGAAGCTCTGTGGTGCGAAGACACAGTTTTAATCTGAATGAGGGTGGGGTTAGGATGGACACAGGGAACAAATGTTGTACCATGAGGGTGGGGAGAGGTTGCCCAGAGAAGCTGTGGATGTCCCATCCCTGGAAGTGTTCGAGGGCAGGTTGGATGAGGCTTTGAGCAACTTATCTAGTGGGAGATGTCTCTGCTGCCTGCAGGGGGGCTGGACTGGCTGAGCTTTGAAGGTTCTTTTCGACCCAAACCACTCTGTGAGCCCATGATAAAATATTAAACATCTCTTCGAGCAAGTAACTTCACCTTTTGCATGTAGAACAGGGATCATTCACCTTCCACTGTGAGCAGCCTGGAACAGCACAGGATGTAAAATCAGTCCAGCCGTGGGCTGGGACTCTCACATCCTGGCTAAAACCCCGTGGCCACCCGGGGAACACCCTGTCCCCAGGAAGTTCTCTCAGTTGGTGACTGCAAAATAAATCAGCCCAGCTGGGGGCAGAGATAAGGGCCAGGATCTGGCCCTTGTGCTGCTGTGTGACCCCCTGGGTGCTGGCCCCGTGTCCCCACTGCCCCAGCGTGGGTCACCCTCAGGGGAAAGTGGAGAGGGATCTAATCCCCCTAAGACAATGGGGTTTTAAGTTGATTCTCCCAGCAGGGCTGTGCCTGTGAAGCCTCTTGGGGCAGTCTTCCCTAGCCCTTCCAGCATGGTTTGCTATGTGCTGCTGATGATTGTTTTGCCCAGCGTGGGTCACCCTCAGGGGAAAGCGGAGAGGGATCTAATCCCCCTAAGGACAATGGGGTTTTAAGTTGATTCTCCTGTGAAGCCTCCTGGGGCAGTCTTCACTAGCCCTCCCAGCATGGTTTGCTATGTGCTGATGATGATTGTTTTTTTTTTTAAACATAATTATCAATATTCATTATTATCTGTTCATCAATATCCTTTATTTGGGTGTTGGGGATCACGTCTCAGCTCCCCCCCTGGGTCCTCTGATGGGGAATTTGGTAAAAATAGTCTGCTTCCCTGGCTGCTTGTCCCAAACTTTGCAGGGGGATGGAGTTAAAAGGGCTGAATTTCAGAGGACAAGGACACCCTCAGCAGTGAGCCCTCTTCTAACAGCAGAGCCACCAAATGAGAACAACCCTGGCTCACCTCAGTCATGCTGATGCCTATTGCAAACATCAGATTTTAAAGAGCCTCTTGAAACCATCAGGGCAGCGTGTGCTGAGTGTGTGGTAAAGGGTTTTTGGGGCAGTAAAGTCCCTCAGCATCCCCCCATCCCTGCTCAGACTCCTGTGTGATCTGGGGCAAGGTCCCCCTCTGTCACTCCATGGTCCAAACCCATCGTGTTCCCATCTGGAGCAGCCCCACGGACTTGGTGGCAGAAGTCCCCCCGTTTTCAGCACCAAACCTTCCTATAATCCCAAGGCTCAGCTGCTTCTGGAGTCCATCACCACAAGAAAAACCTCTGTTATTTGTGCACAGATAGAAAAAAATCCCAACCAAAGCCCTCCATCCCAGATGGCACTGAAGAGAAAAAGCAGCCCCTAATCTGGTAAAAGACAAACTATTTTCTTCCTCTGGGGATGGAAATAAGTTCTTCAGAGGGACTTGCTGAAAAGGGCTGAGATGACTCATTTCTTTGCTGCTGAAGCTGTATTCAATCCCAAGCACCTCTAATTTTGATTAAAAGACAGGAGACCAAAAGTATGGGGGTTCACCCAGGAGCTCGTTTTCCTGGAGATGAAAGAGCCATGAATTAATCCCCTGTATCACCTACTCCCCCAGGATGGGCTCAGCTGCCTTCAGCCCTCGCTCCCCGCAGCCAGGAGCTATTTTTTCCTGTTCTTGCTAGTGTCAATATGTTTCTTTAAATATCTTTTCAGAGAGGCTATATATATAGCCCCACTCTGGTGCTTTGAAAGGAGCCTCATTTCCTGTGTAAGAACTGAAGTTCTTGGCAAAGCTGCCGGAGGCTGCAGCATCTGAACCACAAAAATTGTGGGTTTTTTTTCAGTAGTAAAATGGTATTTCCTCCACGGCTGCGAGTCAGACTGAGCTGGGTCTGGTCTGAAACTGAGGATGGGAGATAGTGCCACAAATGATGGGGGAAAGGGGGCTAACTGCATTAATAGCAGCTATCCCAAAAGTGGCACAGCCCATCCCAGGCACCAGCATGGGCACAAAGCTCCTTTCAACCTGCATTTGGCTGTGAAAAAAATTGGTGCCCACATCAAAAGGATTTACTGACCAGCTTTGGGAGAGGGAATTTAAAAAGCCCATTTCATTTGACATCACTTCGTGCCTGATGTTTGCTCCTTCTTCTGCACGGTCTCTACACACGTGGGTTTTGAGAGGGCTCCTCCAGCAGCAGAGCAGGAAAGAAACCAGCTTTCCAGCCCCTGTGAAATGGTGGTGGGATGGCTCATGGATGCTCAGGACCTTAAAAAAAACCTTTCTGAGGAGATGTGGCATCAGCTGTGCTCAGCTTGCAGCATCTCCTCTCCAGGAAGCCCCGAGCTGTAGGGTGTGACACCCCTCTGCACCACGTCAGACAGATCAGCAATCACCTTCTGCTGCAAATACATCTTTGCAGGGTAATTTCTGACTCATAAACTGCTTTTAGTGATGGTCCAGTAGCAACACACAATTCTGAGGACCCAGCATGCAAACATGCAAGAGAAGGTGGTGGCTGTAGGCAACCCACGTGGTCCATGTTTCTCTTTGCTATTTTGTGACTTTGTCAGAAAAAAACCCTGCAATCCAAGAAGATAAAGTGCAAGTTTTTAGATTTTCTGGAAGAAATTTAAACAAGAAGTGTCTTCTCTCAACAGACACCACTATCAGGACAGATCACCCTTGGGACTGTCCCCAGTGGACAAGAGCACAGGGACCCTGACAGGGATGGAACCTTGGTACAAGGCAGCACCACCTCTCCTGGCACCAATTCCCAGCAGACACAAGCCCTGGGGGACAAGCACAAAACTTCCATCCCCCTCCACAACCCCAAGCACCATCTCCCCCAGAGCTGCACGGATGTCTTCCTCACTGGGAACCAGCACTGCCTCCAGAGCAGGCAGCCCATCCTCATGATGAAGCACGGCTGGGGCATCAGAACAACACTCACGACAGGGGGAAACAGAGGAGAGTTTTGTCATCATCTTTGCTGCCCAGAAGACAACAGGCAGTCACAACATGCTGCTCCCCTTCTGCCCAGAAGTCACGTGGGCAGGAAGACTGGCTCAGCACACATCCTGCTGGGACTCCAAGAACACTTCCCTCATCTTCGCTTTCTGAGCACATTTGCCCCTCTCTGGTGTTTGGCTTCCTGAAAGAGGGAAGGGGCTGGTGCAGGAGCTACACAGAATCACAGAGGGTCAGGGAGGAGACCTCCCCACACCTGCAGTGTTCCTTCAGCTGACACCACCTCCATGAGTCTGCAATTCTGCCTGCACTGATGCTGAGCAGTGTGTGACCCCACTGGCCACATCCCTGCTGGGAACGAAGGGAAACTCCCCACAGCATGAGTGAAAAAGCAGCCTGGCATGTCACCCTGGCCTGTGTCCACCACTCCCCAGAGAAATCCTGCATCCTTCTGGCTCCATTTCCACCCTCCAGACCCTGGCTCATCCAGCTGTTGTTGGTCTTTGCCAAGCCAGCCAAGTGAGCTGGTACAGAACAAGATTGGATCTTGGCACCATCACGGCACAATGATGTTCACTGAGGACCACTGCACTGAGGAGATGGGGAAAGAGGACCAAGGAGGGAAGACCCTAATGTACCAACTTAAATGAGGAGGTCTTCAGACCTTCCCTGCAGAGTTCTGACACTTTGACATGCTCCTCCATGCCACCAGGAGGACTTGCCCATGTCAGGTTCATGCATCACGTGAAATACATTTATATCAACATACAGCAGAATTTTAACTTTTCGTGGTTTTTCTCTTCCCTTGGTGACCTTTGCTCTATCCAAACATTTATTCTACTGAGGTTGAAGAATGAGCAGTGCTGAATCACAGCAAGTGAAACACCAGCAAAGAGCAGTGCAACACTCATCCCCTTCCCATCCGTGATGCACCCTGCATGGCCATGCAACTGCAGGACACCAGAACTGCAGGATTTGGTGTCCCTGGTGCTCAGCTTCCCATGAAGACTCCCAGCACTGATGGCAATAGCAAAAGGGGAGCCCTTGGGCGTGTGTCCAAACCAGATGGCTCCATCTCCACGGTGCTCGCTGAGCAGCTCTCGCCCAGCAGGCAGAAGGACACACGGAGCAGAAGAACAGCAGGGACGCCGTGTTTCAGCATGTCCTCAGGCTTCTCACATTTGCATCACCAGGAAAACTGAGTCACTTCACCAGCCGTGGGAGAAGAAAAGAGGCCACCAGGCAGTTTATTCCTGTTTGTCCCCAAGCCAACAGACGGATGCATCATCAACGTGATGACCACCACGAAAGCATCACCAGAGCTTCCCACCACCAATGTAAGTGTCCCACCACCATAAAAGCATCCAACCACCAGAATGTCTCACCACCACAAGAACTTCACACCACTAGATAATCCCATTACTAGGATGTCCCACCACCACCAGAGCTTCATAGGGTGCTCTCATTCTTCCAAAACGAGTCTCAGACCACACAAATCAGGTGGTCCCAAACCCAAGCAGGTGTTATTCAGGCTCACCAAAGGCCCATTTTGACACGTTTTCTGCCTGTTTGGGCTCTTTTACCCCAGAACAGTCTTCCTTGTGAGTGCACTGCTGTCATGGGCCAGGCAGGTTTGGGGGCAAGGGGAGAATGAGCCTGTACATGCAGCAACGTGGGTAAAATCTTCATTCTAAAAGCCATTTAACAGATTAAACTCTTCTTAAGAAAAGTCACTCTCAAAATAAAAAAAAAACCCAAACCCCCAAACCCACAGAGTTTCTATAAAAAAAAACAGAAAGAAGAAGTTTGACAAAAACTGGATGACCAACATGAGGGGTGCCTGGAAAGTTCCCTAAATTGGAGAGAGACAGAGAGAATGGTGCAAGAAAAAAAAAAGAAGGCGGTAAAAAAAAAAACGAGAGAGAAAGGAAATTGCTCCAAGATGGACACACAGAAGAACCAAAAGCCAGGAGGGGACTGAGCTCCTAAAGACACATGCTGTGTCATTTGCCTGCAGATGAAAGATGAAACACAGGGAGTGCAGAGGAGCAGGTGGCAGGAGGAGTTGTGGGGCTGCCATGGGTGCCATGGGTGCCAGAGGTGCCATGGGTGCTGCTCCTCCCACCGAGCCCACCACCCTTGCCAGCTCTGCCCACCCCTGGGAGCACGTGGCAGCTCCGGGGATCCTAGGGGGTCGTTTTTTGGCACAAAGGAGCAGACAGGCAAAGTAGTGGTGGTTCTGCCTCTAGTGACGTAAATAATTGATTTTTGAGGTAATTTGAGCCAGGAAGGTAAGAAGGCTCCCTGTGAATAATCTCACATCCAATCTTAAATCAACTCGGAGCTGATCCTAGGTCTTTATTTTCATCACTGAGCCATCACCCATGTCCTGTTCCCACTCTGCTCTCATCCAGGTCCTGTGTCCCACCACTCCCAGAGGACCAATCCATCTCTGCCCCTCTCCTGCCTCAGTTTCCCTTCCCCTCCAATGGCAGGTCAGGATGGCACCACTTCACCTTTACTTTCCATCCCTGGGCACAGGGCAGGGGCAAGCTGTTCTTGCCACCATCCATCTCTCTTCACCCTCCCAGTGGCTTATTCAGGCATCTCCTCAGCTGCTTCCAAGCACATCCTCTCCCCAAATTGCCCCTCTTTTCCCCCAAAGCATGCTACTGGACCCCCCCCAGCTCTGCCACCACCTTCTCCTCTGCATGGGACATCAAGCCGTCACTTAGAACACAGGTGAAGGGCAGAAGGGCCTCATCCAGACACTCCGGATGCTGCTGAGGAGCAAACCGCGTGTTTTTCAACACGTTGGTGCCTCTTCCCAAGAGCCACCTGCACGGGCAGTCCCTGTCCCATGCCCTGCCTATGCCAGGTGTCCCCGAGCATCACGGGAGGTCCTGGGGGGTAGCACCCAACGGAGTGACCACGGAGCCACACCATGACCCCTCCAGCTGGTGGAGGCAGAGGCTCTTTGGGGGTCCTTTGAAGACACCCAGATGGAGCCCAGTGTGGAGAAGGCACTGGGCTGGGCATGACG
>NW_008613641.1:73976-75969 GCF_000691845.1 Merops nubicus | reverse complement strand
CCGCCGCGCCCCCGCGGGAGTTGCCGTCGAAGCCGGCCTGGGTGAGCGGGGAGAAGAGCGGCGACGCATGCCCGGCGGGTGCCACCAGCGGGCAGAGGTCACTTTTGGGGTTGCTGCTCCCCGAACCGGCTCCCCGGGCGAGGTCGTGTGTCTAATATCTTGTGTAACGCTGTCTTGGCTTCTTGGGGCCCTGAATAGCTCGGCAGCCTCGAAGAGCAGTGTACACCTGATCAACCTGGCTGTCTCCAAAAAACAGCATGTTCTTTTCTCTGCAAAACATGGATCCAGGCTCCATTACACAATTTATTGGTTCGGTTCACTCAAACAAGATTAATTTAAGTCATTCCATGATGTTAAGATTTTATTTTAAGATTTCCGTGCCTAATGTATGCATTTCCAAGTATTTCCCTAGAGATCTGTTGTGCTCAAGTTTTTAAAGTGGAAAGAAAAATCTTCGGTATTCAGTACTTTTTCTGTCAGTACCCTATTTTCTGCCAGTAGTAGACAAGATTCAACCTTGAGATACACCATCCTCGTATGTAATCAGTGGATTGCTGCTGTGCAAGGTTTACACTGATCTGCTTAGATGTACAGTAATATGTGTGTGTATATATGTATCAGGATTGTGTCTGGTTTTTTCTTCTTAAGGAATTTGTTTTTTGGTGGCGTGGACTTTTTTTTGCATTGGTACTTTTTTTGCATGGTGTGTATATAAAAACACAAGTTGATTCCAAAGTACAAACACTGTAGTTTCTTAACAGTTGGCTGAATCATTGATTTTAAATTAATTTTCTTCTCAATTTATAAAGTATGGAGGAGCTCCAGGAGGACCAGCATTCCCTGAACAAGCTCAGGATCCTTTGTATGGTTATTTTGCTGCTGTAGCAGGGCAGGTAAAGTTATAAAATGTTCTTTATTGATTTTTTTTTCCCTGGGGAATAATTTCTACATTGGCTTTTAGAAAGAGGAAAGCCTTCTGTTTGTGGTGAGGAAAACTCTTCTTTCAAGTTTTTTTTTTAAAAAAAATAATCAGAATTGTTTTATTTAGCCTATCTTCTATATATAGCTGTATAGCCATACCATATAGCTATATTATATACATAGTAACTGCACAGTTTGATTAATGCTGTTAGTTTCTATACAGTGTGAATGTGTGTGTAAATGCATACCTATACACACACACCCATACCCACACACACATGTGTGTGTGCTCTATTTCCTATATAAGTATATACAGGGGGCTATATAGTTATGTGAAATGTTGACTCAGCACAGGTTTGGGTAATACTGTTCAGGAGAAAGGAGCCAGAAATGAGAAGCATGGGTTGTGGGGATGGCCTGGCTAAGAGCAGGAAATGCTAACAAGAAAGAGATCACTACATGATCTTAATAGACTAACAAATGCAAAAAGAGTCTTAGGTTATGCCAGTACCTGGGTTTGCTGATGGGATAGAATGATTATTCTTTTGGAGGACACATCATTCACAAATTTGACTTAGGCCTCTCTTTTTTTCCTCTCTGTCATTCTCCAGTGCATTTTTAATTTATTTTCTGTAATTTTGTGGCATCTATTGTTTTTATGCGATTATAGATGTTACTAGAAATAAGTAGTTCTTGAACTATATTACAAAGTTTAGGAGTAAATAAGTTAGGCTCACTGAGCTGAAGTTCTGTCTTTGTTGGCCATATGTATAGCTATTTATACGAGGAGCTATTTATACACCCTAGGAGTATGCAAATCTGAAACTCTGCTCCTGGATCTGTTATCCAGAGGTGCATGTAACCACATCATGAAAGTTTGAATTAGCAATATTAGCCAATGTTTAGGTTCTCAGTTTAAGACTGTACTTTGGATTAGTTTCGTTCTCTGCGTTATTCTTTTAACAAGGCATCTTAGAGTTTAGATATGATTACTTTAACATCACTTATGAAGATATTGATACCACATATTTTTGTACTAAAGAACACTGCAGTGACCTATGTGTAGTTCAGC
>NW_008613641.1:59980-73945 GCF_000691845.1 Merops nubicus | reverse complement strand
AAGGTGGAGCCCAAGCTAAATTCTGCTGACCCTGCTGTCAGTTTGCCTGCCAGCAGAGGTGCCTCTGCATCCATGTGCCACCTGGATTTGCACCAGGAATGGGCAGCGGAGCCAGTAAGCGACACTGGAGAAACGAGTAAGCTTCCAGTGTAGGGAGAAGGGGAGGTGGCAGCAAGCAGGATGCCGTGCTGTGGAGAGAGGGTGGCAGGAGCTGGGCCTCAGCAAAGCGTGCACAATGCCCGGGCTTCACAAGTGAAGCGTGGTTACTGCAGGCTGGAGGACCAGTGAGCTAGTGGGTATGGTTCAGTTTGCACTTAAGAGCACTTTCTTAATACTTTCTATCTGTACAAATACTTTTTATTTGTAGAAATCGTTCCTTACTGAAATAAACTGGGTAGCTTTAAAAATGTTATCCTTGGAATTGGAAGAGTCAGTTTTGGAGAACAATGGCTCTGCAGAAGTAAAAGCTCTATAAGGAGATAGTGAGATGGAACAGGTAAATTCTCAGCTGCTTCTACAGACATCCCTGCAAGTCTGTAAAAAGCCATAACTCACAGTTTTCCAGAAGTACTTAGCGTAGATTTAATAAAGCTTTCAGTTATAGTTTGTTGCTCTGTGATGGTTTTATGTGTATATATATAAGATACAATGTTATCTCTGAGCTTTCTTTGAGGTAGTTTGCAACAGAGATCTTGTCTTAGATTTGAGCAATTAGTTTCTTTTGTTTAGAGAAGAAAGTAAAAGGTACTGTTTCAAATCCTTGTGCAATTAATTGAATCTGTCTATCTAGGAAATAATAATTTTCTTTTTTTACTTTGTTCATAAACCCCCTATGCCTTGTCTAGTTGAACTGCTTAAGTTCTACTTTACCAAAAATACGCTTGGCTTTTTTTTACTTTAGTCATGATTACAAATCAGGCTTTTCTGTCTTCCTGCCAATTTTAAAGTTATGCAGATCCTGCCTTTGTTTTAGAAGGCACAAGGGCTTTGAAGAGATTTGCTGCTTAATATGCATGGCAATTTCAAGTAAATTAATTTTCCTGTGAATGTCAAATTTTAAAAACCATCAGTACAGTTAGACTGATGGAGTAGACTGGAAGCAATGTAGAGTTCAGCTACCATTAATTTTACATAGAATCAAAATATTGCTCTTTATTCAGACCTTGTCAAATATCATTTAACATATTAACTACTCTTTGCCTTATAATGATAATGTATATTATAATATATAATGATACTTCATTTCTGAAAGTTACCTAGCTTTGCCATTCCTACCGTGCCATTTAGTAGCCTATCTCTGTTCTTAAGAATTAAAAAAAAAAAAAAAAAAAGACACCTTACTGGATTTAAAAGCATGAAGAAAATGCTGAGGCAAATATATTTCTTTCAAATACAAATCAACTCTATTTTCACTATTTAATGCTTTACAAAAGTCACATCTTTTTTTTATATCTACAGATACAATGTTACATCCTTGAATGAAGTTAAATTATACCCAAACTCTCTGTGACCCATTCTTCACGTTGAGTGTGTGAGAAATGTGAGCTAGAATTCCAGCTCCACTTTTGACATGAACTGCTTTCCATGAATTGGCCCTTTTTTTCTCTGTTGGCCCTGAGCAGGATTCCTTGGAAGACAGTAATTTTCCAAACCATGCAGATTAGGTATCTTTTCTGGGTTGGTTCTGGTTTTCTTTCAGAGTTCCTTGCTTTCTGCTTTTGTTCTGCTAATAACTTACTATGCCCCCAGACCATTTATTTTTTTTATATATATTTGCAAGTCTTAGGGCTGTCTTGAGAAGAGGATATTTATGATCTGGGATCCAGGTTTCCTACTCCAGCAGTCATATCGTAAACATATAATCTGAAGTGACTACAATACCTACAGAGTTAAAATTAGTACTTTAAAGAAAACTATCTCTCTGTTCAACATTTTGCACCTTAGTTTCTATGCAGCTGGCTCTCAAGTGTATGCCACCAATATTTGATGTGGGTTTGTTTAGGTTTTTTTAGAAGTTAAGTTTACAGCAAACCTGCCAATCCCGTTCATTTTTTAAATACATCACTGGATGGGCGAGCTCATGCATATTGCACAGGTAGCAGCTAAAGAAACGTTGTCACAGGTACAGGTTATAAAAGGCAGTTTTTGTCATGCAGCAGACAGGTAATCCGCTGTTTTTTGAAAAGGTAACTAATTTAATGCCACTGAAAGGGTGGGGGTACTGGGAATAACCAGCCTGGGAGAGGGAATTAAAACAATAGCTGATACATGTTCTGTTACCAACAGGATGGACAAATAGATGCTGACGAGCTGCAGAGATGTCTCACCCAGTCGGGGATCGCAGGCGCCTACAAACGTAAGTTGGTGATTTAAATAAACGAACCCCACCCAGCCCTAGAGCATACTAATTCTTCTGCCATCTACTAGGAAACACTTGTAGTTGTGCCTTCTGCAGAGTTTTGTTTATTTGGATGGTAAATGGACTTTCTTTCCATATGCACCACCTTGAAATGTAAATTCTCTGCATTCAGTTTTGAGCATATAGGACTTCCCTTTTCAGCCTCCTTAGTTCCCCACTGCTGAGCTGTGAGAACCAAGAACTAGCAATTGGAGAAGTGTTTTGTTTTGTAATGGACAGACAATTCTTTAAAAGGTGTTTTACTTTGTTTTTAAATGGAGCTTTGATGTTAACCAAAAAATTCTGTGGCAGGACTCCTCTATCTGGATACCTAGAGTTCAATTTACAAAACTGAGCTTCTTTCTGTGAGTAAAACCAGCTTGTTCAAGTGGTGTCCATGATGAAATATAAGTGAACACTCTGAAACCCAAAACCCTTATGGACTGAGATCAGAGGACGTGAATTTTAAATATAACTTGAATTGCCTCCAGATTGTCTGCTGTCAGTTTTTCTAATAAGTAATGTTTAAAAGCTCTTATTTGGATCAAAATATGGTATGGCTGTATACAGTGGAAGCAATTACTTAGGATTTTATACATTGTAATATATTATCAGTATATAAGAAAAAGGAATTTAAAATTTTACAGTAAGACAAGCAAAAGTGAAAATAATTATTGTATTTTTCGTTTTTTTTCCTAATTTAAACAGCTTTCAACTTGGAGACTTGCAGACTCATGATTTCGATGCTGGATGTATCCTTTACTATCAAATGTAAACATTTTTGATTAGGTAAGCAAAGATGAGAGGAGGCCAGAAATGCTTTGCAATTGCTATTCTGCCTTCATTTGGTAGGTTTTGTGATCATTAGGACTAGGGAAGCACAAAATTCCATTCTTACTTATTTTACAGGATGAAATAATTACGATAAATGAGGCTCTCTTGGTGACTGATGTTACGACAAGTGGTGTCCCTCTAAGCCAAGGGGACAACTCCTCCACTGAATGTATGAAAAGTCAGGTCTGGCAGCCCTGAATGGAGTTTTGTACGAGTCACTCATCATGCTTTTCAAACTGGACAACATTCTAATCCTTCCTAATGGATTGTGCATTTGTACCACACCACCTGAAGACAGTCTCAGTACCTCTAAATCCTGTTCCTTGAATGAATCAGTTTTTGAGTATCTAATGGGACAGTACATGGCATTCAGCAGTAGGAGGACCTCTGGAAGACTTGGGTGTACTGTGAATGGTTGGAACCCTAGGAGTTTTTTAGTCAAAATTTAAATTGTCATGTTCAAATAAATGTTTTGCTGTTAGCTCACCTTGAACAAATTGCTTAGAATACGAGAGAGCGGATATTATTCTAACTTAAAGTAATTTTTCATTTGGCATCTTATTTTTATTTTGGATATGTGTTTTATTGGTAATAATTACGCAGTGGCAGGTAAAAGAGAAGTGTGTCAACTAAGTTAAACTCATGAAGAGCAAATAGTTTTATCAGTTTTCACTGAGAAGTGGGTAGAGCAAGTTCTCTGACTTTTACTTTTGGTCAATAGTAGTGCCTCAGTCTGTGCTGTGGGATGCTTTAGTTAGTTTTCTACCAGAAAACTTGATAATAGTAAAGTATTGTTAATATTACTGTTCAAGAGAGTTTTTAACTACAGATGATAGCAAATATAAATTTCCACTGTAGAGAGGGCTTTGTTTGTTTGTTTTTTAAGTTAAGAAATGTTTTTCTTAGCTTTGGAATCAGAGGGATATGTCTAGCACACTGGGATTTAATGAGTTTAAAGAACTCTGGGCTGTGGTCAATGGCTGGAAGCAACACTTCCTAAGTTTTGACAACGATGGAAGTGGTACAGTGGATCGTCAGGAACTGGAGAAAGCCTTGATGAATATGGGTAAGCTGTAAAATGTTCTTGCTTCTGATGCTGACTTAGTGTTTCCCAGGACCATCCTGCAGTAACTGACACATGATGTTTCCCATTTAAAATGTGTTGGGTTCTGTTAACTTACTTATTTTTTCAAAATAGACTTTTTATTTTGAAACAGGATTTAGACTGAGCCCACAGGCAGTGACTGCGATCACCAGGAGATTCAGCACTCGTGGAAAAATTACATTTGATGATTACATTGCCTGTTGTGTGAAACTCAGAGCTCTCACTGGTATGATGGGTTACAGCCCTGTTACTGTCCACCACGTCATATATACTTACTTAGTAAAATCTGATACCAAGTTCAGCTTTATGTACCACAAAATAGATTACTTTCTATAGACTTAACAGGCAGAATATTATGAGGTTTTAAATCCTCATTGAAGAATGGACTTAAAACTAATGCATGGTTTATTCCAGAGACTAGAAGAGTTATGTTATCAAAACTGGACACCGTATTTATTAACAGAACATAAAAGTGTTGTATATGATAGATATGAAAATCAAGAACAGGAAATGAATCGCAGTGTTCTTCATGAGTTCTCATTCATGTAACTTGGGGAATTTTATGAAAGTACTGTGCATTTAAAAAAAAAAATTACTAACAGTAATAGTTCTTACCTGTTTACTGTTTTGTTCTTTGAATGCATTTTTTGCAGAATGTTTTAGAAGAAGGGATACAACTCAGCAGGGGTTTGTGAACTTCCAGTATGATGATGTAAGTGAACTTTAAGGTATCAGTTAAAATTACAGAGTAAAATTAAAGACAGACTTAAACAGTAATGATGAGTTGGTGCCTGTCTCCCCTATCCTTGTGGTGTTACTAGAAAGCACAAAGGTTCCAGTTTTGTTGGGTATTGTCTCAAAAAGTTTTTACATGTTTTATAGAGTTCTATAAAATGTTAGGAATTTTCATCTGGACTTCTTACCAGCGTGGTTCAAGGAGATTTAAGAAGCTACATCACTTGCTGATATCACTTTCGGTGACTTTTTTTTCCTGTTTTAAGGATTGGTGTAGGCATTTTCCCCAGGAGAGGCTGAGGAATTTGCAGTGGGGACAGACACAAATCAAAGTCAAGCTTGTAGGTCCTGGCTTCCTGGTCACATCTATACAGAAAAAGGAGAACACTAGATTCAAATATTCCTGGCTTTTTTGTTGTAATTATTAAGGAGATGATTTTTTTTAAGTAACTAATTAGTTAATTAGCTAATGCTAATTTTCATATAAGTTTCAAAGCTTTGTTGTTCAAGGGCTGAATTTGTTTACAGAAAAGGGTAGTGACTTGATATTTGCAGAGAAAAAGTGCAAACTTGTTCTCTACCATGCATCTAATAAATGGTTATTCTTTTTTCAGTTCATACAGTGTGTCATGAGCGTCTAAATCAAAAGGAAGCAAGCCGTGGATGGTGATGATGATCATGATTAACATTCCAGTTTGTGCTTTGCTTTGCCAACTCATGCAATGATTGTGTATCTCAACATTGGAAATTGCATATTTTAGGAAGCAATCGCTTTACACACTTGCATTGTTTTTTTAATTTTTACAATTAATATAAACTGCTCATGTACTGTTGTCATAACTTCCAACTTGTGACTATTAAAGATATTTTTATTTTCATAAACTTGCAATTCGTATATAACTCAAATTATACAGATAATAAATTTTCCTGTAATTTGTTCACCTTTTTCCCCTGATCTACAAAAAACAGTTCCAGGAGTGCAAGGCACCTTTTTCTTTCTTAAACAGTATCATGCGTATGACATAAGATGATACATATTCCTTTGTCTTTGACAGGGCAAGACAGATGTAAAAACTGCAGGAGCTTTTGCAATGATAATTTTATGCAGGTCTGTTAGAACCTCAGTAAGTTTGAGTTGCTTATTTTGATAGGTAGCCATTTTCAAGGTGCAGTCTGTGACACCGTGCACGGAGTGCCAGGTGACCTGTTGGAGCTTCTCATAAGCGGGCCTGTGACAGAGCGTGGCAGAGAACTCTTGTAGCAGGATGCTCTTGCGTAGGGGGCTTTCATTTCAGTAAAATCCTTGCGCTGTGTCACTATATAAAACACTTTTAAACATACAAAACTGATACTGTGTCAGTTTAACTTTCCCTTTAACAGTGACCATCTAAGCTGACAGATTTCAGTTATGTGTACATAAATGTTTCTATCTATCTCCTCCACTTTGAACCCTAACAAGCAGCCTTCCTGCCTCTATATGCCAACAAACATGTAAGGGCTAAAACCGTCTTGGAAATATTTTTGCTGGATTACTATCATCTCAGATCACAGCAGAAATTACCACTGCTGTAGAGTTTACATGGAAGCAGATACAGAAAGGCAAGACTTTTTCCTGAGATTTTTCAGGGAAAAAAACGGGGGGTTTGTTTGATGGGGGTTTTTTTAGTTGATTTTTTTGTTTAGTTTTGTTTTTGAGGGGAAGATTGACATTGCGTGGGAATGTGTGTATGGAGGTAGTTCAATCTTTGTTCCAATGAAATACGGTAAAGAAACTGTAATGAATTTTGGTCATTTCTACCTACCACAGAGGAGTGACAGATGGTCTTTTGCTAGCCTTGTAAATGCAAAGCATGCTTGAAGAATGTTAAAAGGAACTTATTTCTTATATTAGTTGTTCAGAGCACTTTTGGGGAGGAGCCTTTGCACTAAGGAATGAAAGCAAAACAATGCATGCATGCATCTGTATAGATACATGGGTATATATGTCACTGCACAAACAACAGGAACAATCCTCAGAGCAGAAATATTGCATGAAGTTACTGTTTTATAATATAAATATTGTTTATAGAAGTATATAGTTAATTTTATTTTATTGCTAAGAATACTGTAAAATCCAGGCCTTTCATTTCTGGGCTATAAATTCAAATCTGGCTTGTCTCATATAAAGTACTTTTTGCTTAAATTCAGAATCCTTTGGATATTGCTTCTAGTGTAATTTCAGAAGCTTGTTCTCATTCTGCCATCAAAATTTAATTTTAAAGGCACAGAAATTATTATACTTCTACATTCTGATAATTGTACATTGACCCGTAGCATGTAAAGTTGGGAAACAGCCACGGGATGCTACAGAAAGCATTGCTAACAATGACTGCAGTCCAGAAAAGTTTGTCTTGAGTGAAGTAGTCAACAGCTCTGCTGCAGTTTGAAACTTAAGCCAGCTGGTAAGGTCAGTAAGAGCATGAAGCAAAGGCTGCTCTTCCCCTAGGGTTTTGATCAGACCATTTTGCATAAATACAATATCCTTACACTGATTGATTTTACCCTAAAAACGATGAGACATCTTTACCAAAATGCTCATTACCCACACAACTTCTCTTATACTTTTGCTTAATTGTGTTTCTGGTCTTGTGCTGGGGATGGCTGGGATGGAATTAATTTTGGTTATAGCAGCCCACAGACTGTTGTGTGTTAGGTCTGTCCTAAACCAGTGCTGTGGCTGAAGTAGCACTGACCACACGCCCGTGCTTTCGCTGCTGCCGCTGAGCAGCGCTTGGACTGCACCGGGGTCTTCTCCCTTCCTCACTCCCAGACCCAAGTGAGGAGGGTAAGGGTGAGCAAGAGGCTGGGAGGGAGGGCAGGGGCAAAAGCTGGTTCTGATGGACCAAGGGGATATTCCTATTCCATACCACATAATATCATGCTTAGCAGGGCATGGGTCAGTGAGCCTAGGGGGGAGGGAGTAGTGGGCAGCAGCAGCTGATGCTTAGCTGCCAGCTGAGGTTAAACCATGACGGCAATAAATCGTGCTGAGAATTATTAGTGAAATATATGGGAGTAAAACTGCACTAATAAATAAAATCTTGGCTTGAAAAATGTGTTTAGCTTATTTTGCATACTTGGAGGTTTTTCTTGGGAGGAGGGTTACTGGGGATTTTTTTTTAATGATAAACATAACAGCTGTCTGGAGCAATGAAAAAAGAGGACCCGTAACAAACAGGCTTAAGTCTTGGATTTCCCCAGGCTGAATTACTGTTCTGGCACCAGCCAGCTGCTAGGCAGTGAGATGCTGCAAGAACTACGAACCAATAGGGTTTTCCTCAGGGATCTCTAAACACAAAACAGAGGAAACTGGAGAACAAATTGCTCCAATACCTCGAACAAATTCTACCTTACCCAAGAAAGAAGTGCTCTTTGTTCTCCATAAGCATTTAAAAAATCCATGATATTCATAGAGACTTGATAGAATAAATCGTCTTGTCATGTTTAGACATAAATATAGTTGCTAAGGAGTGACCACAGAATTTTCTGTCATACAGCCAAAAAAGAGCCACCTGAAACCTATGGGAAAATTGCTTCCCCATTAAGAGCAGATTCAGTGGGCTCTTTGAATATGCAAGTTACCTGCTTTAGAGGAACAGTAATCACTCAGAGGCTCCCCTTTCCCACAAGGAAGGATGCCTGTACGACACTAAGTGGGTGATTGCTCTTGACTTTTGCGTAAACAATATGGAATACTTTAGAATATATTTTTACTAGATTACCCTCAGACATGCAAACCTAAGGAACAATAATTTTAGACTCTCCTTGAGAACAGTAAGACTGTAAGACAAAGATTGAGAAGCTCAGAATCATTTTCACCCTGAAATTTGAAAAATAACATTTGTATTCTATTAAAAATAGCATCTGTGCTCTATTATTAGCCATTAGCCTATTTTTTCCCAACATCCTTTTATTTTTTTTTTAACAGAGACCTATAAAAGAGGAAGTGCTAAATACAAGGACTGTAAGGACAAAATACACACAACAGTCTTAGTCATTGAAAGTCACTTTACTGATGTTACAATATGTTAGTAACATTGAAAACCACAGGCATTTGTATTAAATACTCTCAAAGAAGTGGATACTGTAATGCTGTTATTAAAAGTGAGCAGGAATTTAGAACCCCAAATTACAATGATTTGATTTTATAAAAGCAACATTTTGCTTAGCTACATGGAAGCCAGATTCATTTACTTCAACAGCCCAATGTCTCTAATGTTTATGACAAAAATATCACACTCAAAGCTACAACGTTGTAAATTGCAATGCTTCGTTTGGTGTTTGTCAAAATCTTACACTTCTATTACATCAGATATGATTTTTACAGGATTTTAGTAAAGACAACACTATGGATCAGTTGTTTTTGCGAATACTAGCCCAGCCCCAGTGGTGAAACACAATTCCCCTTGCCTCTAGATGTCTTACCAATAAGGGCTAGTATAAGTGAAAAAATAGATAACTTTTTTTTTTTTTACAGCAATGCCCAAGGTAAATGTTAGCATAAAATGAAGCTGGCAGAGCCAATTGGTATGTACTACCCCAAAAGCTTTGCTGAAAGAACTGGTCATACTGTAAATAGTGTTTTCTCCAATGGATTAAAAATTCGGCAATGCTTTGCTATTCTGAAAAAAATATTTTGCATTTATGCAACAATAAAAATAAGTACTGTATTCTATATAAAACACTACCTATTTTAATATATCTTTACCCTTAAGAAAAGAAAAAAAAGGTTATATATTCACAGTTTGAATACGTTCTGGACTATTTCCAAGCATAAAATACGTAAAGTCTCTACACAGGCAGTAAGCAGGAGTCCTCATACTGATAATCAAAATAAATCAGCATATACAGAGCCTTACAATATTGCATGATTAGCTGCTAGCACCACTATACTTGAAAGGTCAGTCAGGCCTATATACAGAATTTCTAACGTGGTTGTAAAAATAGACACTTCATGCTAAAGTTAGAATATATAAGGTCTTAAGGCCTCATGTTAAGTTGGGTTTTTTTTAACCCAAACTTTTTTATTCAGAGGAACAGAGAAACAGAAAAAAACATTAACTTGTTTTATGCTCTACTAATTAAAAAGTGTAAGACACCTATACTTCTCCCATAGAGAATGTTTCTTTTCAACTGTCCTGCGCTTACTTTCCCCAGGCTTCCTCATCTCATCTCATTCAGAGTTCTAGTGCAATTGCAGCCTGTCTACATAGCAGATGTTTTAAACAGTTTAGAGCTGGCTTAGCTACAGTGGTTTTAAAACTGGTGTAGATTGGATTTTAGAGAACTAAAATTGCCAGACCTGGCTAGGTGAGCCAATTTTCACATTGGGTACAAAGTTTCTCAAATGTGTTCTGAACTTCTTTTTACTGCTTGTTTTGGTTACTTGGCTGAGATAACTTACTAATGTTGACTGTTGCAGTGCTTCCCTGAATAGTTGCAGAGAGCTGTTGCAGAATGACAAAGCACCACGTGCTGGGTGTATGAGCTACTGTTTCCAAAGCTTTAGTTTACATCAGCATCCATACCTGAGGCACCAGAAATGTTCTCCATCAACCGATTTGGGAGATACTTGGGGCAAAGGAGTTTTCTAGTGTAGTTAACAGAAACTATCACTTCCTTTCTGTTTTTGGTGAAATCACACTTAAAAGAGTCCTATCCGTGCTGCAGCTTTGTCTACACTATCAGTTTCACTGTTTTTTCCTGCTCTAGCAGGATAACAGTTAGGTACACACAGGAATGTTACCCTACCGTGCAGTCAAGCTGTATATATGTGTGCAGTTTACTCAGACTGGTCTTCACAACACCTGACCAAAGTCAATCCCACACTGCTGATATGGTTTGGAAGCCATGCAGAGCGGGTCACCAGATCAGCAGTCTGACAGATAATCCATTCCAGGGGGAAAAGAAAAAGTACCTTCAGGGACCAAAATGCTCAGGCTCTCTAAAAAGAAGGTAAATAACCTCATACTGTGGTTGAAAACAGTGTCCCAAACAGTCTGCTACTGATGCAGACACTAAAAGAAGTGGATGATCTTCAGAGCTGGAGCAAGAGAAACAGGACACAACTTTCAGCTTAAAGAGGCTGAGCCTTCAACAGTGTTAGAGGGGGAGAAGGACACAGAATGGCTGAGTGACCAAATTGTTTTACCAGTTCTTATGGTTTAATCCCAGCTGGCAATGAAGCAACACACAGCAGCTTGCTCAGCCCCCCACAGCAGGATGGGGGAAGAGAACTGGAAGAATAACAGTGAGAAAACTCGTGGATTGAGATATCAGTTTAATAATTGAAATAAAATGTAATCATCATCATAATAATAAATTATAATGAAAAGGGAAATAGAGACATAGAATTAAAACCTAAGAAAGCAAGTGATGCAAATGAAAATAAGTGCTCACTAGTAACTGACCAATGCCCAGGCAGTCCCCAACCACCCCCACCAGTCCCCCCAACCTTCTCCCTAGTTTATGGCTGAGTGTGATGCCATATGGTGTGGAATATCCCTTTGCCTAGTTGGGTTCAGCTGTGTCCCCTCCCAACTTCTTGTGCACTCCCAGTCTCCTTGCTGTTGGGGTGGTGTGAGGAGCAGAAAAGGCCTTGACTCTGTGTAAGCACCACCCAGCAACAGCTGAAACATCCCTGTGTGAACACTTCTCACCACAAACCCAAAACATGGCCCCACGCTGGCTACTATGTTGAAAATTAACTCTCCCCCAGCCAAAACCAGCACATCACTGCAAACTGCACATGACATGGGGCTCCATCACCTGCACTGTAGGAAGAGGAGATGAATTAACAGCACTGGACAGACTTTATCCAGGCCACTGTGCGGAAAGGTGACTAACTTAGCAGCTTTTTGATCTTAGCCAATTAACAGAAGAGGCTGGTAGTGGATGTAATTATCACTCATGTAAATGCCTTTCAGTGTGAGTGGAAAGGGGATGGAAGAGAACAGAACAGGAGCTTGCTGAGTTTTACAGCGGAGCGTGACAAGTTTGCTTACAGCAGGGAGGTATGGGATTCAGTGACAGAGCAAGTCTTAAGAGCTATCTTGTTATCCCATAGGATTATGGAGTCTTGTCAGTTTTTCATGTTACATCCTATCCTATTCATTAACAAATTCATTAGCAAAATTACTGCAAATTTGGTGAGAATTTGTAGTATATGCGTGCCTCTAATAGTGTATGTACCTGTTCTTAGTTGGGTTGGTTCTGAAAACACCTGTCACACTGGTACTGACAAGAGCGCTCTGTTCATTTGAAAACAGCAACAAGAATTCAGGTAGGAGGACTTCAGTACACTGGCTATTGACCCAATTTCTTTCTGATATTAATTCAGGCTATGGCTCAAATGTCCATTTGCTCATTAGCATAATCAAAATTATCTAATGAATACACCAGCTTAGGAATTTCAACACCGCATAAATCAGGAACTCTTCAATTACTCAGAAGCAGCTATCCTCAAAACCAAGTAACTATAAATCAGGTAACCAGCAAGTAGTAACTTAACTTCACAATATAAGCAAAGATAGGCTGCATACAAAACCACATGTAAATCATCAATTGCAACCATTTTTGGTATTTGCCTGAGCACGTTCACCAAAAGTCTATATTATTAGATTACTGAAGTTCTTATGTCAACAAATCCAGAATTAGCAGGTTAATTTTTACTTGCTAAACTGTGGCATCATTATGCAGCATTATTATTAGGGTATGATCTCTACTCTCCAGTCTCCATCAGTTAGTCATATTAATTTTATTTTCAATTATACAAGATTCTGCTCTCATGTTGAAATCCGTAGCGCTAACTTAAGTACAGCTCATCCCGCAAGCCCTATGTTCACATGGACAATTACTTCTATTTGAGAAGAACAGATAATGTCCTCACTTCAACAGGCGTTTACAGCATAGTTGGCAATAACTAGTTCATTTACTAAAATAAAAATAAAATTAAAACATGAGTTGCAATGAGTCAAAGTGACTGAGCTATGTTATTGACAATACAAATGCTCTGGTTTAGACTGGATGAGGTATTATACGGCAATTTATATTGCTATTGCCACTGTAACTAACTACAATGGATAAAAATATTTGCAAACTTCACGGTTATTATCTGGCAACTTTCCAACACACTATATTTTAGAATTAGGAACTTACAGAATGTAAGCAAACAACTTCTCTCTTTGTCTTCCACTGGCTTTGGAGGCTCACACAGCCCTGCCAGTTCAGGTTTTCTGCAATGACAAGGTCTCTAAGTTACCAAAATGATGCAAAATTTTCTGCAGAAGAATTTTGTAAAACCTTAAGTCCACTCTAGACCATCAAAGTGAAAGTCGGTATTTATTTAACTTAAACTTAGTGATCATAACTAGAGTTCCAGTCACTACATATCTCCAAACATGAAAGTGACTGCTAAAGTTACAACACACACAAAACTGTATCATCATATCCTACAAATGAATTATACCAAAACAAGAGAGAAGCTGAAAATACATACTATATTGAAAGTACAGTCAGGAGAGCCATTTTTTTTTTTTTTCAAAACAAGACACTATGAACATTACACAGAGCCAGTATATTATATCCCATTCTGTTTGCCAAATGCTGCTGCTTCTTGATAAGGCAAAATGGAAAGGGAAGAATAAACAGTGGTAAACATAAAATATGCACAGAAATCTCACAGGATTATTCAAAATTACATGCCAGTTTGTATCCAGACAAAATACCATAAAAGGCACATGATGAACAGTCCAGTCAATAAAGACAAGATACTAATATGGTAGGGAAAACCAGCTTCAGGTGACAGAGTAACACAGTGGCTATTGGCTTAGCATAATGTTCTAATGCGGGGGAA
>NW_008613641.1:0-59949 GCF_000691845.1 Merops nubicus | reverse complement strand
TGAAAGTCCAGTGAAATCAATAAAAGACATACCAATTCCAGGTGATTATGGTTCAGACCCTAATTTCATGAGCTACACGCTACCAACTATCTTTAATCCAGTAACCTACACTCCAAGTACATCTTTGCAAAAAAATATTCTTCAGTGCTGACAGATATTTACCCTTCACAAAAGTGCAGAACCTTTTCCTAAAGCAATTAAAGTGACTGGCTCTTTCCACATGGTCTGTCTGCATCCACTTGTGCTCACTCATATTTGTCTTTCTCCAAAATACTTACCAGAACCTGTTGACTGTGAAAGAAAATCATGTGAACGCCAAGGCCAGTATTTTGTCATAATCCAACACAGAGCCTAATCATAAAATATAGTGCTTCTAAAAATCTTACATACTTTACAGTTGCTGACATTTTTAAACATTTCTTAATTTAATCTTACATATATCTGACTTTATTGAGAGACTTAAAAGTTAAAAAAATATATTAAAAGGCTGCAAGTGTTGGGTTCACTTAGTAAAGGAAATACATGAAAGAGGTAGAATATTCAGAAACACCATAGATGTTCCTATTACAATAATATCTAATTGAAAATACAGCTGTTGAGCAAGGTATTCAACTGCACCACACAAAATTTGGTGTTTTATTCTGCAATGGAACTACCTGAAGCTAAGAATTAGTCAATTTTGGAAAGCTGGAGAATTCTAAACTGATTTAATATGGTCCAGTTTCTTACTGACTAAAAATTCCCCATCAAAAACCACTTGTTTTACAACAACCTTTAGAAGACTCAGGTGTTAGAAATCTAACCATCCACTTATACACAAGATAAACATCTCCATGGTAAAGGGTTTGTTCCCTCTCACCCCATTTTATAGTCTGAACTCAGTTGTACTCAGTTTAATGCCCAAAAAAATTGTCAAGGGGGCTTCAGGGCCAGCAAGCACAGCATTCAAGTTCATGGTAAAGGCGATTCCAGTAACAAATACAAATTAAAAGACAGCAATGAAACTGGCCAGTTGCCCAGCACTCCTATTATCTAGTGCAGTGAAATCATTACACTCTTCTGAAGCTACGCCTTGCCATCTAAAACAGTGTCTGAAATGCTCCATCAAAAATACACAGCAGCTCTCACCAGGACTTCACATTATCACATCCTGAATTGACTACTTAGAAGGATTCCCAAATGTCCAGTAAGTTTGGACTGCATATTACTTAAAGACTCTCTCTCTGTAGTCTGCCAAATCATTCTTGATTACACCTGTGAGAAGATACACTGGTCATCTCACTGTACAACAGATCTTGGCTGGCTCCTATTACAAAGTTTTAAGACAAAGTGCTGCTGTATTGGTTTCTGCAGTTTACCATACAATTGAGATTGTCAAGACAGTATAAGATACTGAAAAGTTGGTATAGATTTTGGTCAAACACCAGTTTCTGGGAGACACAGTTTTACAGTACTGTACTTTCTGTATTTCCAAAGATGTCTGCTTGTAATATTAGAAAATTTGAAGTGTGATGATGTTAGTCATGACTGTTTCTTTAGGCATTTGGCAAAATACACTTATGTATAACAGCTATTTTTGACGTTATCAAATGTTTACATATATACAATCTGTATACTGAGATTATAAACATGTAAGGTAAAAAAAAGGTATAATCTTGTTTGTTTGACATTTGTGCCAAGTAGTTGTCTTTCAAAGCTTGAAATCCTGCCACAAAAGAATCCTATATTTCTTACTCCTGCATGCTAATTTCTACTACAGTATGTTGTTTATCCCTTACACGTGTAAAGTAAAGAACACAAGGTTCATGCATACAGTGTACAAGTTTAGGTCGGCTGGGCTCTCCAGGAGGCAGGTTCCCAGTTCCGCTCTGGTCTGGCATGGGACTGCCATAAACCAGAGGAAAACCTCTCTTACCTGGGCCTGGCAAAGAGACTTCAGTGGGGATTCTAGGCAAGCGTGTCTGCCATCATGTGGAATAGCCTTGCCACATCCGGACTAATTATCCCCCATTAATTGCTATCATTTTGGTTGTTCATCAGATCCATAAAATACTAGTCAACAAAAAAAAGAAAGAAAGAAAAAAAAAGACTGCTTTTTTCCCTTCCAGATGAGAAGAGGTTCTCACTGTGATCACAGGCTTCTCTGTTGATCTGTTGAATTGTCTGAAGAGCAGATGAATGTGCAGTGACTCAGTGATGCTGAGTTCCTCTAAACTCCACAGTAAACAGTTCCGATGTCACTCCAGGAAAAGAGTGAAGCTAAATGGACGTCTCCCATAGCTAGAAAGGGGGAAAAGGAACACAAACACAGATAGAACACCAAGAAAAAGCAGGTTGTTACCCAAACAGTGGGAGAAGCTTGTTTGGGGAACTGCATCTATACCACTTGGGTCACCAAAGCTATGCTCTCGGTCTCTCCCAGCCTCTGGTGAGTATCTGTTAGATCACACAGTCAGCAGACAGCCTCAAGCATTTTAGTGTGACTTGCAATCAGCATAGTAAATCTCCATGGCTGGAAGTGCAGAGAGTTTGAAGGAAAAATGTCAGTGCAGCATCAAATTCGTCCTTGGCAGCTTCTCCCTTACAGTACAGTTACACTAATACTAGAGATGATTTCCCACTCTCTTCTGCCTACCTCCAGAGCAGCACAACTTTCTGCTCTAGGTTTGATCTGGTGCCAAGGCAGCTCCAGGGCCAAGACACATCAATGCAGCACTGCCTCCAAGCTTCAGTGGGAGACCCTGTGCTGCACCTCAAACCTTCTGCCCCAAGCAGGACTGAGGGTAGCATCTCGAAGGTTCCCTCAGCAGCACTCCACCCCTTTTTTCTTGACAAAAAAGACAGAGAACAGTCATGGGAATCTCATCTGCATCAAGAACATGAACTAAAGCTATCACAAGTAAAGGGTTTTTTTGCTTATTCAGGTATCTGCTGTGTCTGAATTGACATAAAGGAAGCAATACCTAGCAATGCCTTTTGGCAGTAGCCAGAAATCTCTCCGCATGAAGCATCACTATCCACCCCATGTTCCAAGGGTTCCTGCTCATCCCGAGGGGGCCAGGGTGGGCTCAGGTCACACAGCAGCAAAATCCCTCCATGGCTGCAAGGGCTTGATGCAAGCCCTTCACATCCTCCTTAACTGGAACTTCATTACCTTCCCATAAAGCTGGAAAGCCGCTATCCCCCAGGCCAAAAATCAGTTGCCAGCTGCATCAGTCCCCTGGAAGAGGTAAGGGAGGAGAGCAAGACAACCACCTGCCCCAGGGCTGTCTGACCTCCACAGCCCAAAGGCTGCTTTGGGCACACCCACAGCTTGAAGTAAGAAAATTAGTGAAATCTGGGCTTTAGGGCAGGGTTAAGAGCAACCTGGACAGTTAGCTGTAAACACAGCCACTGAGGCATCCCTAATAGATGGCAGAGGAGGCTCATCCTTCTGCACCTTCTGAAGTTAAGGGTACGAAGGAAACGCCACTGCTGCTCTCACTGTTGGTCTAAGACACTGATCACCTCACTTCCCTTTGCAAACACTGTGAAGTAAATCAAGTCACTGATGCAATGCACAGAGAAGAGGGAGACGTACCCTGGCACTTTGCCTGTTGGCTTTTTTCTCCTCATCAGGAAGTGGTGGCATTGGGTAAGGGTATTTTCTGCTGGAAGCAATAGATCCAGTGGATGAAGATGGAGACTTTGCAGGAGACAGTGTCCTGAGATGTTGAAACACACAAAATAAATGTTATGTCTTTCGGTCCTAGCACTGCAACAGCAACTGCCATTACTCTGAAGCTTGGTTCAGAACCAAGTATATAGCTTATTATTAGCTCAATATCAGGGGGATAAAATTGTTTTATCGGCAGTCTAATAATTTAATAATATAAATAAAGGTATTTGTAGCTTTCAGGAACACTGGAAAAAAATTTCCTACTTCTTACTAGAATTGTATTGCATAACAACAATTATTTCTTAATCTGTTTTATATGGTTCTGTAATTAATCATTATAAAATAACAAACCAAATCTGCAGTTGAATGAATGCAGAACTAAAAGATAGACATGGCATTATGGAGCCTAAATAGAAACAGTGATTGTATAAATACAAGCTGAACAATGCCTTCTGCCAGTGACTAAGTGGCAATTATCAGTCTTACACATCTCCTATATTGATACAAACATAGCAAATAAATCTATTATTTTATAACACATTAATTTACACTCAAATGCATGCACTTGGAGGCTGAACTGTTAGTTGTGAAGTAACAAAGGCATATACAAAGTGCTAGTAACAAATTGTTAGACATGCAAGCATCATACAGTGCATATTGTTCCAGCCAAAGAAAGAGTCCGATGAGGATATACAAAAATGGACTGATTAGTCAATGGTAATCAGCATTTCTGTACAAGGTGAGTAGAGTGAGCAGGAGCAAGTAAATGTTTGTATCACATGAAAGGCATTCTTTTCAGGTCAATAAGGCAGCAGCACATTATTGACGGAAATTTTATACTCAAGAAAAAATCTTATGCTTCTGTTTTGAGAATCTGCACTTTTCCCACTTGAGAGGTTCCTAACAGGCTCTAAATCTGGGCAGAATAAAAGGGGGAAAATTGCCTTAGAGTAGAAAAACTGAGCTACCCTGGCCTTCTCATTCTGTTTTGCAGACTGAGAGCATTTTCCAAAGAAGGTCTCCCACTACCGCACTGCTAAGCACTGCTACCTGCTATCCTCTGAACTTAATGTGTCCCTGATGATGGAAGGTTTCCCTTGTTTGCCACAGACAGGTCTTCCAAGCCCCTCAAATGCAGCAGGGTGCTGCATGTTGTGCAGCTGTAGACCCCAGTGATGAGCACCACCACTGATACCAAGGAACCATTGGAGTCAACCCTGGCAGACAGCCTCACATACCTGGTTCTGGGATTAGCAGGATCAGGTCCTTTCATCTAGCGAGTATTACAGACATGAAAGACTCAAATTTTGTGTCTGGAATTGTTTTGTATCTCTACTACTAAGTGAAATTAATTTACCTTTAAATAATTATTCTTTTATTTTGGACTAGTGTATCATTGTGTTGTGTCTGTGGCTCCCTACAACAGCACACTCTCTTGTCTCCCACACAAACAATGACTGATAGTAGCCTCAAGTAACAAGGTGTCAATGGAAATGATATAGTGAGAGCTCTGCAGTCTGGCTCATGATGATCTAATGCCTCATGTAGTAGCCTCCAGTTCAAAAGTGCTTCAAAGATTTAGGTTATTACAATCATCCAAATATGGAAGAGCACATCTTCAGCACATGCACTTTGATCACCCAGTAAGATGAATAGGACATACATGAATGTTTTCAAGAAGAAAATTTCTAACAGCTTCTGCAGTATAAAACAAGGTTTTCATATGTCCAGCTTTACAAATCTGGGCACCAAACTGCACATGCAAGAAATCATCTGAAAAAAAAAAAAAATAATCTGGGAAAGGTTCTGAACACTGCCCTGCTGCTCACTACCCATACAGGTCCTCTCACCTCTGCCCACACTTGGACTGATAAGGATCACTAATAAACTATTAGTGAATCTAGAATGAAAAAAAAATTAAAAAAAAAAAGAAGAGAGAGAAGAGGAAGGAGGGGACATAAGGAGAAAAGATTTTACGTATTATTAATAATCCAATTATTCACAAATTTTGCCTTACAGCTGCAGCTGAGTTTAAAATCTTCAAGTTTAAATTTGTAACAATGCATCTGGAGATTAGAAGTAAGGAATTGGGGGTGTCAGATTTGCCTTGGCAAGCCCTTTCAGAAAGTTGTTCGTGTAGGTACCAGAGCCAGGAAGAGGCACGCAGAGTGAGGGCATTTCCCATCCCTCACTCCACACCACCACCTCCTGACACCCCAGGCTCCTCCCACGGGATGCTTTAGCCACGGCAAGAGGCGGCCATGGTGAGAGAGAAAGCTGCAGCCCATCTACCTGTCCATCAGCCTGAGCAGATGATCCTGGAAGGAGCACCTCCTTCCCAAGCCTGCTCTGTGCTGCCTGCTGACCTGGCTGATGTGCACGCTGCTGCTCCCTGGCACATGCAAAGCCACAGCTCGCTTGTGGAGAACGCAGCTGCACACTTACAGAAATGACCTTGCCCTCCCCTCACAGAGCCTCACCGCTTATTTCTGCTACCTAGACACAGTTCTGTGCAGGGTTCTGTCATCTTTAGTGCCATCTACTGAGGCTGTACAAATATACCGGCACTGAGTGGACGCTCACAGATCTTGGCGTGCCCTGTGTGATAAGCACGGCCGTTTGGGGCGGTTCTCATCCCCTTTCAGGTTATGCCCTGCAATTCTCTATGTGCTGTGTATCCCAGATTTACATAGACTTTAAATGAGAAAGAGCCAGATGGGACCTTTCTCATTTACAGGATGGAAGAAAGACAGCATTCAGGGAAACTTGCAGGAAATGCTAGGGATAAAAGTAGGCAAAACTCCGCAGTTTTGGTCAAGGGTGGGACCCATCTAGCTTTCACTGGGGTTCTAGTTCTCCTGCTGTCAAACCCATTAGCTTTCATGCCAAATGTTGCTTCCAGTTGAAATGTATACAGGAAATCAGGACTGCATTCTGCCCTGTACACATCACAACAGAGTTTCAGAGGTGTCATTGCCAACCCCAAATGAAGCCATGCATCTCAACGCACTGCAAAAATCCTGATTTCTGACCAGAAAGCAAGATGTAGAGATCAATATATGTTCATCCTTCTGTCCTGGAAGCTGGAACTAAGACCATGGAGACACAGGGAGACCATGATGTGATTCACAAGAAAACACTATGACAGTAGGAGGACATCTGCACATGCTTTCTGGCAGCCAGGTGCCTGCCTGCTCTGCATTCTCATCACCTACACAGGGAGAGTGTTTACCCTCAAGAGGTGGCATGAAATGTGTCACCTAGTCACACAACAAAATATCTTGTGACTATAAACTCTGAACTGTTTATAAGCTATGCTTGACTCTGTTTTCACAGACTGAAATAATTTAATTCAATTATCATTCAATTAACATTCAACTTAGTGAGAGCATTTCAAACTTAAATGTAGTTACTATCAGCCTAACCTGACCTCTGCCATGGTTTCAGCTCTTTGTAGGACATCATCAGCCTAAATTATCCTACACTAGGAAGTTGGGATCTTCTAAAACCACTCATGTGGCTAAACATTTTAAATGCAGTTCCTTTTAAAAACCAAAGATGTGCACAAGTTTCCACAGAAAGAGCAGCAGCAGAAGAGAGGCTTGGCTTGTGAGGGGCTTTGGAAAAGACAAGGCTGTGGCTTGAGCTGTCCATTTTAAGCACTGCACAGCAATGCCCCAGAAGCAGACATTCACTGCTTTAATGAACTCTTCTCCCTAACTCTTGAAATTAAATCCTGCTCCTACTGATGTCCTTAGGCATTTTTTTCATTGTCTGCTAAAAAGACCAATATTTTGCTTTGATTGTAATGGGCAAGACTTTTTTTTTTTATTATTATTTTGGCATGGTCTAAAGCTGCCTCAGTGAGAGCAGGGAACTAGTGGCTGATCACAACTCTGGCCTCAGCTGGATGCTCACAGAGGAAGCAACAGATCTGGCAGAGCAGTAGAGCCAACTCTTGCTAATGATCAGCTGAGGAGGAACTGAGAAGAAAACGAGGAAGAAGACAGAAAAACCACCAAAGCACATTAAAAACAGGAGGGAAATGATAAGTCTCTTGTCTCCTGCCTTCCATGCCACCTGCCAGTGCCCCTCTGATATAGGATGGCCATTTTCATTCCAGGTATGTATCCTGGGTCTCCATCTAAAAACACCTATTTTCTTTGTAAACTAATTTTCTATTTAAACAACTCCCATCGAATATAAAGTACTGTAAATATTTACTTTAAAGCAAATGTAGGCAGCTCGGTGCTTCAGCAAGCACCTTCCTGTCTTTTTTCATCTATAATTATCTATAGAAAAGACACATATGGGGATTATGTCTGATATGACCATGGTTCCCGAGTCTTTTATGATTCAGTGAGGATTTTGTGTAATCCCTTCCATAAGGTCAGCTCATGTAGTAGCTGCTGTAATTGGCAGTAATAAAATAAGCAGTAGTATCACACTGGTAAAACAACTCACCTTGCAGCAAAGCTGAAATCAGGGAAAGGTTTCCTGCCTGGTTTTACTGCTGGGGTTAAACAACTATGACCTGGCATGTAAAACTAACATCTAGTCTGTAATTTGAGCCAGAAAATGAGATTTTTATTTACAGATCTTATTTTCTCACTGAAGGGAATCCCACAGCTGGAAACTTTCAGGCACCAGAGACACTACCTACTATTATTATTATCATTAATAAAAAGTAATTATATAGCAAAACCCATTAGACTTGTAGGCTAGAAAAAAAAATAACTAGGACACCAGGTGACAGACAGAAATTTTGATCTATACAGATCTTTTTAACCTAGTAAAGTCTTTGTGATACATATCTCCATTTTCTGAAAATCTGCATCATTCCTAGGAATTGTAGGAGACATTTTTATCTTTTTTTTTTTGGTAATTCTGCTGCAATAGCACCAGTCATCAACACATTATACCTAAAATTATAGGCTTACAAGCAAGACAGCAGTGTTAATTTCAGGCTGTCTTTAAAAAAGAAAAAACAAATCAAAGATTAGCCACAAAAGTAGTATTCAGCCAATTATCTGGTGTAGATACCTTATCCTGAGCTATGATTCCTGAAATGTATGGACAGTCTGACTTCAGTCTAACTTTCTGCTTTATCAGACAGGATTTGTTTTTGTTGTGAATCACTTTACAGGCTCAAAACCCAACAATACGATGTTCAGCCACACCATTCTAAGGAACAATGTTTTCCTCTCTGTGACAGATTAACCAAAATTGCACCTGAGTTTTGGGCAGAAACTGTTCAGTTCAACCTCTCATAAGCCCATAGCAACTCATCCTGGAAGAAGATTTGTTCCTTTACTTTCCATAATGTGCCTGCAGAATACCTCCCCATGGTTACCTCAATTAATTAGGACATACAGGTTTCTAAATTTATTCTAGTTTCTCTCTCATTTCTAAAGTTACTGCCGCAGGCAGTGATTAGTAAGTTTCTATAGTGTAAAATTTTTCATTTATGTTTCACTTCTGCTGATACACAGCCCTTAAAACTCACACGGGTAGCTTAATACTCATGTACATGCAAAAATGTTTAGTTTATCCCAAATACAATTAGAAATGTGACTCGTTCAGTGCAACAGCTGGAAACACCCAGGGGCGCGGTATGCTCCCATCAATTCAATCTAGTTATTAAATCAAGATATACTTATATTAAAAGATTAAAACCAAATTAAGAGTATCCACACGGGCATCTGAACCTGTTTAATTAGCCATTTAAAGTAACATAGTGCAGCCTTCATATTCCATCAATGTCTCTCTTTATTGTAACTACAGGGCTTCTGATACAGACACCCTGACAGACAGCTATGGGGTTAGGTTATGGTGGGGGACAGATGGCCTTGCCTGAACAGCAAAGGTTGAAAGGGTATTTTTAGGAAAATGTTTGCTAATAAAAACACCTTGTTTCTAGTGTGTTTTTTTCTAATTCCACCTTCCAGTGAGTTTTGGTCATTATCAGTCTTGGTCTGCTAGTTTAAAGGTCTTCGTACAAAGATTTTTGCTATGTGGATTTTATGATCAGCCAAACATTTGGCTCCTCTGTTAAACCGAAAAGCTTGAGGCCTTGCAGTTCCTTCTAAGGTTTCTCAGGGTTTAAACCTCCCTGTTTCTGGAACATGCTGGACACCAGAACTGGACTCTCTATCCCAATGTTAAAACCAGCAATGGTGAAACTCCTGGACTCACAATACATCCTGTCTGAATGTCCAAGCACCAACAAGAGACCTGGCTGACACTGGCTGGAAAAACCACAGCAACCTCCCATAAGCCTTGGATTCTTGTATGAGAGGTTTTTACTCCATGTTCAGGACTGAGATTAGGACTGGCAGGCTGACATTTCCCTCATTTGCCCTATTTGTCCATTGGAAAGACTTTCTGCAACTTAGTCCATGATTTAAGAGTTCTTGAAAGCAAACGCAAATGGTTTTAAAAAGTGACAAATCTCTGCTCTTTTATGATGTGGTAATTCTAAAAATTAATAAATTCCCACTCTGCTGTTTAATATTTCTTGTTTCAGCTTCATTTTTGACATATCCACTTACAGTTTCATCAATTTCTTTCACGTTTTATATTATTTCTCATAAATTGTCTTCCATTCTCTCCTATGCTAGCTGATTTTTTCAGCTGATGCAAACTTCTGTCTCAGCTGTGGGATTATGTCTTTTGGAAATCTACTAAAATGTTCTCAGACTCCTGATTCATGTGCAACAGGGAGGCCAGCCTCATGCATGCTGCTTCTCTTTAACTTGGAACACATCAAATAATACACACTTCCCACTCTCAAAAACAAGTGATATTTTTGGCTGAACCCTACACTCAACTTGTAACAGATTCATTAATGGCTTGATAGAGCACAGAATATATTCTCATACATTTCATTTTCCAGTTACTATATATTAATTATTCCATTATATGCTGGGGCTAAATTTTATTAATTTTTCATTTAAATTTTAGTATGCACTATATAAGACAGTGGGTAGAGTCAATGTGCTATGAAACCACTTGCTTCAGTAAATTACATTCTATTTAAGTTAACAGTATTTTATTAGTGATAAATATGTGTCATGCCCATAAAACACTACTTGGCATAAAATGATGAGAAAGCTACTACAAGCTATAGATGATGGTGGGAACACATGCACTACACACACCCTTTTCAATGGCTTCATTAAAACATTCAGGAAAATAATTGTAAGTTGCACATGAAGCTGAAAACACATCAAAATGCAGCAAAAGAAGAGGGGCCCTTCGCACCTACAGTAACTTGTATTGATTTATACAAGGTAGGAGTCCCAAGATATTTGTATATGCTGGAACAGCTCTTAAAAATTATATAGAATTAATTTACAAAATACCTAAAGTATGGTCCTTCAGTGTTTTTATTCACATCTTCTACCCACTTAGCTACATTATATTCTCTTTTGAACCATGGGTTTAAATACCTGCAGAAAGCAATGGAAGGAACAGAGAAAGCAGAAGAACAAGAATAGAAAATCTGAGAACACACAGCACAAGCTTAGCAAGGATGTTTTCATCCCCAAAATGCAAGTGAATATGGCAAATAAATCAGTATGGATGTCGGGTGAGGACTAGGCAACGTGTACAACTGCATGAGAAAATCTAACCTATGACAAGACTTATATGTTTGATTAATCTGGAAACTCTTTGGGATACATAATTCATTTAATGTCTTAAGGGCAAAATTCACTCCCATGCAGACAGCCAGCATTAAGCTCATGGTTTGAATTCCTCACATGATCTCAGAATAAAGATGAAAGGGCATTTTGGCTCCAATCCTGCAGTTTGCTTGTTGAAGACACATGTTTGCACCCATCTAGAATAAACTGCAAGATAATAGCTTAATGAACACAGAAACTTTCTACAGGAATTAATTTCGGATTTGTTGTGTTAAAAGGCTTGAATTGTTTGCCACTGCAGTGGCAATTTTTACACTTAGCTGCAAATAACCCTCTGATTTTTCAATGGTCATTGAATTTGGTAGGACCACAAGAAGCTTTAATGGAGGTGGGCTGCAGAGTTATCTCACATTTTACAGAAGCAAACTTGATACCAAAACCACACTTTCTAGGAAAAAATTCTGAGCTGTATACTCATATTAGTTACATGAAAACTACAAAATAAAGACATTCTTGAATTATCTGATAGGGAAGAAGAATTTTTTTTTTTTTCAACTGGTTTCTCTTAGCCCCCAGTAACAGGATTAGTGAATTTCTCCCACTCTGTCACATTAGGAAAAAAGGGTAATGTAGAAAGAGGACTCTGCCCAGTCTGTTCTTGTTGTATAAGAATGGCAGCAGTTTAACAATTATTTGTGATCACCACCTCTATATAACAGCGACTAACACGCTCTGAAGTAGGAGACAAATTGTAACCAAGGAAAAAGGGAAAGAAAATTACCCTTCAAGTTATTTTCAATATTTCTGGGCCAGTTCTTGCCACCCTTGTTCATGAGAGTGACTCCAATGACCTCACACATGGAAGAGGCCTCGCAAGGAATTGCTCAGATGAGTAAAGGTTAGGCCAGATCGTGTCGTTTAACCCCCACCACGTTTCAAACCACGTTGATGACCAAAGCGGCAGCACTTTTTCGCCTTCTTTTGCTCCTTTTTTGCTCTGGAACTTTTCCCTGCCCCGCACAAGCACAGCCACAGCTCTCAGAAAGTACTCGCCCTCAGCCACATGTGCTTCTAAGTAGCTTCCTCAGCTTGCTTATTTATCAGGAATCAGGAGTGCTTTATGCTTTCCATCTTGGGCTCTTTGAGAAAGAAAATATCAGAAGTGGTAGCGCAGCAACAGATGAACAGCAAGTGACATGAGAGGCTGACACCAGCATTACCAGAAACTAATGAACTTCTGCTTTAGCTTTAATTGTAAGCGCAACTACAAATTTTCTTGTACTCGCTGCAGTACTTTTGACTTGTTTTTTTTTCACATGGAAGGGTCTTTTGGTAACCATGAAACACTCCCAATCTAGCCTCCTATATTAGAAAACAAAGTGTAACGTGGTATCAAAGCATGCAGTTGTTGCACAACCATGTTGCAGGGTTTCCTGGGTCTGGTTATGTTACAGACCGTGGTTCCCCACCTCAATTAATCTGTTACAGAAAGATTAAACATGAGTTACTGCAGACCACCACATAATACCATTACGAAGCTCTCAGGCTGATCTTCCTGGCCACATGTTCATTAGCAATGGCCAGAATCCGCATTTTCTTTCAGTGAGAAATTTCACTTTAAAACTCCGATGTCCTCACACATAAACCTACAGCTAGACCAACAGCTCAGTTTGGCTCGTAGCGCAACATGCAACAAGGCAAAAGACCTGGGCTGAAGAGTACTCGTACTCCTCAGGCTGGTGAGGACGAAGGTTAGCTAGCACTGCATCAGCAGGAGCACCTCCAAGCAGTCACAGTGTTTTGCCACAGTGAAACTATTGTATACTGAGGGGAGGGACTTTTCACAGGATAAAATGGCAGCCCAGAATGCAGGTGCAGGTGAGACTGACCTGTGATCCCGACTCCCTGTTTGGGGGTGGTCAGAACCCCCTGGGCTTATGCCTTGGGCCGGGATTTGGTGGGCGAGAGAAAGCCCAGGCTCAGATGCATGGGTTACCCTGCTGCAAAAAGACAATATAGAATATAAAGTCTAAGCCAAAGGTGTTCGTATCAGTTATAACAACGAGGAAGACAAGTGCTTATAGGAAAAGCAGTGCAAATTAACGCAAGCCAGAATCGCTATTTCACAAAACATGTTCCCTGGAACCTGTTTTAACACGCCCAATGAACCTGTCAGCTTATTCAGAAAACTCTGATTATCATTCCTGGATAACTCTAACTGATTTCAAAAGAAAACTTGCTTTATCCATCCATTTCATCAACCCTGTTTCTGGAAAAGCTGCAGAAACATCTGGCCTGTTGGCATTGCTTCTGTGTGAACTGAACCATCTGCTCTGATTAAAGAAATTTTGTTTTAAAACATCTGGAAAAAATTAAAACCATCCCAAAAGAGCCTTAGCAGTCTCCATAGAGCTATACCCTTAGCAAAAGCCTTGTACACGAATCTGTTAGGCATGAAGTGCAACACAAAGGCATGAGCAGTACATTTTTCAGGAACTGTCCAGTGTGCTTGCAGCCCTTCTGTCAGTGCTGCTTGTGAGGGCTCCAGAGCTCGAACCTTGCTCCATCCTTAAGAAATTTTGCTTAAATGAGTAATGGCATGAAGTCTCTATCTGATGCTCTGCTTTATAAAAAAAAAAGCCTTGTGCATAATATATGCAGTTATTGCACTTGTGAACATCAGATACTCTAGTAAGCAACTGTAATAGTGAGCACCTGCTTAAAAAAAATCTGAATTCTGCACAAGATATGGCACAAAGGAACTCAATTTTCTAGTGCTTAACTACACTGCTCCAACTATTAACAGGAGACCAAAAGTATTACTCATCTTCTTCCATCTCCACAAGTGTGCTTCACTGGCCTCCCAAGAGCCACAAAAGCAGACCTTCCAAATGCCATCACCATTTCGTAACAGATGCCAATGCTCTTCTGTATTTCCCGGAGAAGGTACAAAGGTAAATTTGTCTGGGAAAAGACTCCATGCATTCTGAGGCATCCTCAAAGCGCTCAAAGCTTTTTGTTTTCTAAGTGAATAAATGCTGGCCACAGACAGATAGACCATTCTCAGTCAATTTTCTCTGCTCACAAAGGAAGTTCTCTTTCCAACTGGAGCCACTGTTCATCCTCAACAATTCTCTCCATTCCCCATCCAACTGACATAACAAGTGGATCATTCAGTGGGAACTCTTTCTCCAAAAGGTGGCAGGCGTGCCAAGGAGGCTCAGACAAGCCACGCAGTCCCATACACTCCAGGATAGACACATCAGGAGAAAGAGCACTTTCCTGCCTGGCAGGTCTCTCCCAGGAACACACATGCTGTGCTTCATCCCTAACAAGCTGCTGCACAGCCCTTGGGAAGTACAAGTCTCCACCCTCCAGCACCAGGGCTGATGCTGGGTTGGGAGAACATAACAAACAGCAAGAAGGAAAGCACAGGGTTAGATGGAAATTCCAAGGCACCTTTAGAAAAGAAAAAAAAACTACAGGGAAAAGATTTCTAACTCACACTCTGCCTACCCACTTATTTAGTGCTCTAAAGTTCTTAAGACTAAATATATAATAAACCATCTGTGCAGGGCAGAGGAAAAAGTACTCATTGGGTTGGTTTGGTGTTACTGGAAACAATACTCCTCCCATGCAGTTACGTTCACTCTAGGCTAAAAAGAGCTGATCTGTTTTCATTCTTTATGGACCAATTCAGCCCCAGTGTACACCTTCACTGAATGACAGAATAATGGCATCATAAATTTAAACTGGGTTGTTTGAGTTTGTTTAACAAATTTTGTTTACGAAACACAATTGGAAAACGAATGAAAGCACAGGACAACTCTCTAAAGAAGAATGTGCAATTTCATTTGTATTCTTGCCAGTTTGGTCAGAGTAATTTTGCTTTTATCAAATTGTCTCATGCAAGGAGAAAAGAAAATGAGCAAAATAACATTTCAGGGAGCGTTTATCAGCACAAAGACCAAGAGTACAGTGGCTCTTGTCAAATAAACTCCTCCAAGGGAGCTGGAGCTAAAATTGCTGGTTCCATGTTGCCATTTTGACCATGCAATGTTATAATTGCAATGTGCATCAAACTGTTATTTCTGTAACTTCTAACAGAGGGTCTTCTCTACGAACCTTTCTGATTCTACTCACCTCAAGACCGTGCACTACAGGTAGAAGAAAAGTTTCAGAAAAAAATCAAAATCCCCAAACTGAAGAAAGCAGGGCCCAGAGAGGAGCTAGCATTATTAGTTTCCAGCAGGGTTCGTAAAAAGTCCATCTGCCCACAGAGGTGCAGAGTAGTGCTAATGATATGGGGAAAGGGCACTGTCCTGGCCACCATGGTCAAAGAAGGGGCCATTCCTGTGTGGCGTTAGTGCTGTAAGAGCAAGCCAGTGCTTGGCAAGTCCAGAGATTATGTTTTCAGCCATTCACCCTTCATTCACAAAAGGAGCTTGAACCAGCAGTATGTAAGAAAGGCTTTCTCCCTATGGGGAGGCACTGCACACAGATTCTTCAGTAAATGCAACCAATAAATCAATAAGAAAGCAACTCTAAGCCATAATGGAAAGATCTGGGGAACAGTTGTTTGGTAAGGACTCTCATTACCCATTTATTGCTGGGCTTACTCAAGACTGATTGTTCCAGGCTTACAATGATAAACCTCAAGGTACTCTCAAAGCAGATACCTCTCCTAAAACCTGCAGCAGGTATGTGTATCTAACTCTGCAATGGCCCAACCCAAGGCAAAGACAAGGGTAGGAAACAGGTTATCAAATATTCAGTATTGAACCAGGATACACTCAGCAATGGCAGTTTACTGTAGACAAAAGCCTGTAGTGATGGTGCAGGCTGCCACCATCATTGGGAATTGCTATGGGAACGACTGAGAGGAAGCCTACATAAAAAAGAAAATTGATAGTTAATTTTTTAAAAATACATAAAAAGAGGTTGAAATGCATTAGGTAAACCTGTTACCACATTATCAGTCAGCAATCAGAATGGGCCACAGAGCAAAAATGCAGCTGTCTGCTTTTCAGTACTCTCAATCTCTATCTACAAAACATAAATATGAAAACTGTACTTTTTGGCTTTGCTTTTATAAGTTCAGACTTACTCAGTTGAATTAGACCGAGGCCTAAATCTTTTGCCTCTGACTTTCTTTCTGTTTCCTCCTATATTACCTGAAAGAAATCAAATGATAAAAACAGATTGTAAAACAAATTTAAACCCACCTGCATCCCATGCCAAACTGTATATTGTTTCTGCATCCCCAGCTAAAGAGTTATCTCATTAGCTTTAACCATTTAGAAGTCACAAGTAAGTACCTCTCAATTTAGTTCAGATCAGCTAAACCTGACACTTAGATGATCTTTCTTTACTCTTTCCTGCAAACGTGCAGAGCTAAAAAATCCTTAATTTCAGCTGTCAATTGAGAGGATCACTGCTCTTCAAGAAAAACACAGAATACTGCCTCATAAAATCACAGAAGCTGGCAAGAGTGAATAGACTTCTTCCCTTTTTTCATGTTAGCTCACACTGGAGGGACGGGAGAAATTAAATGTCATTTCTAGGTGACAAAGCACTGTGCAAAAAAGGTACTTGTGTAGGGTCCTGCTACATTACAGTTCCGTATTAATAACAACCAGCACAATTCTATGGAGTCATGCTGCTGTCCTAAGATCAGCTAAACTTTCAGCAGAGCAGCACTGGCCCAGAGGCTGGTTTCCACTGTGGCCACCACAGAGGTACACACTTACCTTGCCAAGAATTACTCCTAGGCCTCCCATTTTCACAAATGTCTGAAATATGTTTTGTGTCTGGGATCCTTTCACTCCAGGAATGAGACAATCCATTTGACCTGGAACAGGAGGGCTCAGATGTGGTTATTGTTAAGGGTATTGTCTCACATCAGTGTTAGCTCAGCAGTTCAGAGTCACATTCCTGATGCTGGTGACACAACACAGCCTAAGGTCTGTCTGCACTAGCAGAGCATCCAGGATTTCTGGTTAAACCCTGCAGTTACTTTCAGTGTGCCCACATTCAAGAGCCAGGCTTCAACACTGCTTTCTCACACGTCTGCTGTGGAAAGCACAAACACCAGTGCATACCACATTTCCTTTGGATCTGCAGCTCTGTCCAAGTTCTTAGCTGGAAGATCTCTCCCAACTGTGCCCACCTCAAGGGTTTTTTTTACCTCCCAGTCAAGCACATCCCACCTGCGGCCTGCCCACTCCCTCACCATGCTGCTGCAGGAAAGCCTGGACTCCTTCCCTCAACCCACTACCAGTCCCAGGGACCTAGGAGATATCCTCCCACCCACAGCTGGTAGCTCCAGTGGAAGGATAACCGCCTCATTTTTGCTACTTTTGAATTTTTATTACATTTTGTCAGTCAATCACTGCAGTATATATTTCTAGTGCTAAACTCAAAGCCAAAACCAGTCTTTAGATCTGAGTGCTTGGTGCAAACTAAAGTTTTTCTTTCCTCTTGCACTCTCTTCAAAAGCCAGAGACGTGACAATGTCCAACACATGGGGTTTTGCAACAGTTTCCCCACTGGTTGAACTAAAGCAGCTGCTCAGCTGTTTGCCATGAGATCTACAAGTATTTCCAAAAGAGAAAAAACAAGAGGAAGTTGAAAACTGGTCAGAATAGATGGCTTATTTATTACAAAGAAAGGAACTATTTCTGTCACTTCTAATACTCTTGCATTTTTCAGTCTCTGCTTTCCTTGGAAGATAAGCATCTGAGAGATGCTCTTCAGTTTCCAGAAGACCAGGCTAATAGCAGTCATACTGAAGTGAGCCCAGTGTTTCATTAATTCAAACTTGAAAAGAGCACAAAAGGCGTGAGAACCAACATATCTAATGATGGATTTTTTAACACCATTTTCTCCCCCTAAAGTTCTATTTTCAGGTTCAGGAATGTCTTGCTACATATTGGTTTTGGTGTTTGCTATTGTGTAACAGCAAGAGACTGGAATGGGTTGCCCAGGGAGGTGGTTGAGGCCCCATCCCTGGGGGTCTTTAAGGCCAGGCTGGCGGAGACTCTGGGCAGCCTGATCTAGTGGGAGGTGTCCCTGCTCATGGCAGAGGGGTTGGAACTGGGTGATCCTTGTGGTCCCTTCCAACCCTGACAGATTCTGATCTGTTTTAGCAGAGGACTTTAGAGCCCTAATGGCTCAATGGTTGGACTTGATGATCTTGAAGGTCCCTTCCAACCTAAAGGATTCTATGATTCTAAGAGTTATCAGAAAGTCATGTCTTAGCCCTTGAACATCTTCTGAATACCAGCTAACACTTCATAATGCTTTTCAGCATGGAGAAGCCCAAGCAGCTAATGGCCCAATCGCTCTTACATCTCCCAAGAGATGCTATCCATACCTGCACACAGAGCAAAGCAAAGCCAGCTCAGAAGCTAGGAGATAGCACTCTGGATATTCAAATGGAAGGACTATGTCAGCTTCACCACAATGTTAATTGATTACTTGTCAGACTTACTTTTCCAGACTTGGCAGTGGCACAACACACCTGAACTGGTGGTTGTGAATAACAAAACTCGCTAGTACAGACAGACCTTAGAAACCATTACCTTTTGGGAGCAAATAAGAAACAGAGACACATGAAGGAAATGAAGCATGAAAAGAAACACAGATACTGAATGAGAGAAGAAACACATTCAATGACACTCATTTCAGGGAACTTTTTTTCCTGAACTGATATTTGAACCTGCTTACACAAAGCTATGAAAACTTGCTTTCCCAAGACTTTTTTCAAAATCTTAACCAAATGAGAAAAAAGATGCTCCAACACAAACACTGCATCATTCACGATTAACACTTGCTTCCTAAAAAAAAAAAATTATCCACTCACACATCTAAAAAGCAGAATTTAAAAATTAGAAATCATTAATGAATCACTCCTAGTTTTCCTAATAACATAGGCATTAGAACAGACTGATTGAAATTGTATATAGGATCAAACTGCTATACCCAAAGAGCAAATGTCACTGCAAATGTCTCACTTCCATACATTTCTCTTTACTTTCTTTGAAATAACAACAAAGCAAATGGCTTCATCAACTGCACAGTTATAGACTGCTCAGCAAGACAAGAAATGAGAATTGCAGGTTTTTTATGAAGCCATTCAGGAATTTTTACCTCTCCTATGACCCAGTGATTCTTGTAAATTGTTTTAAAGTGCTAACTGCAGATACTAATAATTAAAGGATTTCCAACTGCAGAGGGATGGTGATCATCATGACTTAAAGCCCACAGCAATTTACAAATGGCTCTCAATGCTTTTCAAAGGATTTTCCATTTTAAGATGTTGGTTTTTTAAATAACTGAAACAACAAAAGAATTAATGAAATCTGATCAAGGGCAAAATCTAATGCCCTCCTTGGTTACTCAAGCACAAAATTACAGGAAGTCTTTGTAGAATTATATTCTAAGATAGCACTTGGTGAACATTTAGTACACTAGTCTAGTAAGTGGAATAAAATGTAAGCACCATCATCTTCAATGTAAGACAGCGAGAACATTATACAGAAATCTACGTCAACTCCACAAACTAATGACACTGACAAAGATATAAAAATAACATTTATATTGAAGAGTTTATAACTATTATTACAGCAAGACAGTGTTCCTTTTCTTTGATTACATGACCATGAGTTTAAAAATGGTGGGATTTTTATTCATTTTTTTTTTTTTTTGAGCCAGCAATTATTATGAGTCTACTTGAAAACAATTCTCAAGCAGGGAGACGATGAAAACTTGATTAACCAAAAATTTGTTTACAATGGAAAACTTGTTTATTCTGGCCTTTTTGTATTAATTAGAAGCTCAGGGCATGTGAGAAAAATCAGTAATCAAAGCACAAAGGATGCTATTTCAAACATTCCACAAAGAAAGAAGAAAGAATCAAACCTGCTGCAAAACAATGAAATGTTCTGACTAATGGAATAATGGGTGATGGAACAGGTAGAAATCTGAAAATGCGACAGAAAAGCAGACCTCTTCTTAGAACTAGATGCAGAGTTTGTGCTGACTCCCGGAGGCATGTCGCTATAAAAAGAGTCGGCCTCTCCAGGCTTTTTTACATAATCTCCCTGGGGTATTTGTCTAAAGTGTAATAAACATTGTAGAGTCAGAAAACATGACAGGCACTACCACGCACACAAACATGCACAAACAATAGTTTAGAAGAAAGAGGCAAGGCTAGTGATCCTTGAGGAAACTGTTAACCACACACAATAAACCTATTAATAAAGAATTCAACCATCTGAAAGATAACTCCTGTATTATTCTTCTTGTGTGTGCAGAAAAGTGAATTATTTGGTTTTGGTAGGGGAAAACAAGGAAAATTTCACTGATAAACTCTGATCATAGCCTTCAAAGTGAATAGTTTGTGGTTCTTGAGACAGCAGATAAACAAGTCCAGACATTTCAAATGGCTCATTGATTTGGTTGTGAAAAGCATCCTCAGGTGCAGTACAAATACTGTGCCCTGAGCTGAATACCCATCTGGATCAAATTGGAGTTTAGAAAAGTGGATGCTTTTTTCCTTTAGATAGATGCTTTCCACTCAATTTTTGTGATCACTACTGAATTCAAGAATAGAAAACTGTTGAGTTGTTTAAACCCCAGAAGGAAAATCATCCAGTTTATTAACGGTTCTCTTATGCAGGGGATCTAACACCTGCATCAGAGGTTCTCAGCTACTCCCAATTACCACAACAGACTCAATCTGCCAAGGCATATAAAAATAATGCCACATATATCTGACAACAGTTTATCCTTTTCCACTACTAGAAGAGTGGGTTTGGTGCATAAAACTATCTATGCATGGGAAAGTCCTAATAAGGTACACAATTTTTACAGATGGTGAATTCATTGCCAGCAGAAAAACCATCGTGCAAATATTCCAGTTACAGTGCCACCAAGTTGAAAAAATCCTCCCTAGTACTAGCACCTACTTTGAAAGTTATCAGTCTCAGTTGTTGATATCACAACTTTGAAAATTATCTGTGCACTATCTGGGCACTTCCCAAGGCCTTTTTGCTTCACCTGCCTCTATTAGGATGTGCACTTGCCAAAAAGCTGATTCACATTCAAATTGTGTCCAACTACAGGCCTGATCTTGGCTCTCTGAATTCTGTATCTGAATTTCTAATGCTCCTGAAGTATTTAAAATACAAAATTACATGGTACAAAAATCATTCGTGGACTGCAGTACTTCCACACTATTTCTTCTAACACCTTTTGAGTCTGGGTTCTTGCCCTATTCCTCAGCCAGTACATCGGTGTGTTCAAAGATGTTTCAGTATGGTCAGCTCTGCCCCATGGGGTTCCTCCAGCAAACTGTCCTCTCACTACCCTGCCAGAAGCAACTTCTCCCACACAGCTGTGCCCTTTAAGCTGGGCTATCCCAGCTGGCAGAATCATTTCATTATTTCATTTGCTTAATACTACCACATGACATTCCTTATGCAATACTCCAAAATACCTCATTGGCTAATTTTCATCTTTACTTAAGCACTAATTATAAACAATTTTTTTTTAAAAAGGGCATTCTGGTGGGTGTCTGGTTTTTCCATAACATTTCCACCACCTTCAAAACCTTCAGTTTATGCTAGTTTCCCCTCTGTCAATGCCCACAGACACAGCTGCAGACTGCATACTCAAAGCTCTCTGTCCATATACTAATTTCTGGAGATGAGGGAATTGGAAAAGTTAGATTTGCTAATATTCCAACACGAAGATGTATGAGGCAGTCTCTTTCTGTATTTCAAGGTTCTAGCTGCTCTATCCTCAGCCAACACTAAAACATCCACAGTAGAGTGACTTGATGGCCATGTTAGCCTGTGCTTGTAGATACACTGCCTGCCACTGAGCTGCACTAAACCCTGACATTCTGCCTGCCTTGTGCTGGCGACAGTTGCTACCACCAGCCTCTTTGTAAGGACTGACTTCAACAGCTTTGCCTTTTTCCTGTTAGTGTTTCTGCAACCTATCTGAACTTGTAGCACACAACCAGCTCTTGGAAGAGCTTTACAAGTATGCAGAGAAAGCACTACACAGGCAGGGGAAATGCAGAAGAAGCACAACAGACAGAGGCAACACACAAAGCAGTAGCTTGGACCAGGAGGTGGTGATACAGGAGGAAAACAGGAGAATTTGAGAAACCCTCTTATCTGTGGAGGACTGGGAGAGGAAGGACCCAGCTCCTTTCCAGAAGAGCATTCTGCCAGGCAGATGACTGATGAAAGAGAGGCGGTCTTCCAGAAGCCAGCCCCAAGTCATGAGGAACTTTGGGGCTTTTGGCCACAAGACTGAAAGAGTGAAAAATGCAGTCCTGTGCTTTATGTACAAATCAGTTGAGGAAGGTGGTGGGAAGGAATGGGCTCTTCATCCTCATAGCAATTTAAATGCATTGTATTTTTAACCGCAAAGAAACTCCAGGAATTAATTTATCTCAAAAGGTTCCTGAATATCATGTTTAATATTAATTATTCAATTCTCAGCCTCCCAAGAACACTTTCATCTATAATAGCACATTTTCAGTTTCTTTTATTGGAAGTATTCTCCTGTTTTCCTAAATAAAATAGTCTATCTCAGAAGTAACATTATATTTACTACTGAGACAAGTGAAATCAGGGTTTCAAATAATGCCATTATAGAATACGTACCAATTTCATATAGTCAAATAAATAGTCTTTAAATTACAATTCATAACTATTTTCTATAATGAATACATAGTGATTACTGTATTTTCTTTATAGCATGTAAATGAGCAAGGCAGAAGAAAAGCTATTTTCAGAACTTCCTCATATATATTGTATTACTTTTATCACGTACCTCTGTCTTCTGTAGTTTCTTTCCACACAAAGAAAAGAAAAAGAAAGGAGTTATCAGTACATGTGCATAAGAGAAAAAAAAAAGGTATGCAGAATGAGATTTTTTGCTCAAAGTATTTCTACAGAAAACACTTTTAAAATAAACATACTCATAAGCATAGCAAATCAGACTAAATTAGGAAAATATATTAATGTTGATGGGTAAAGTCAGTGATGAGTTTGAGGTGCAGTTCATGATGAGTTTAAGCCTATTCACTGTGAAGCTGCTAGTGAAAGGTGCGCTCCTGCTCTTCATCTCCAAAAACTAATCCCACTGGCTAGAACTGAACTCAAAATGAGCTCTTAGCTTTTGGAGTTATACTCAAAATACAGTTCAGATTTTCAGACACTGCCAGAAGCTAAGGGTGATATACCAAGATAGCACAGTCTACCTTTTTACTATCCTAATCTTCATGCTTTTTTCCAAGTGCTTCTCTCCTTCACATATTTTTTGAGCTGCCCTCAGTGCACCTCAGCCTAGCAGACCAGCAGGGGATGTGTGAGTTTGTTATGACAAACCACTGGGGCTGGGTCCCAGCTACAGCACCGCCCACAGCTGAACCTGCCCTGCCCTCCAAGCATGTCAAGGACCTGTGGAAGAAGGACTTCAGAAGCCAGTCTCACCCAAATACAAAGTACCTTGGATCTTTTCTTAATACATGCAAAACCCCCGAGCTCCTCTGTTTTAGAAAAAAAATCACAAAAGGAGAAAAACTGAAAAAGATCGGTCAGGCTAAAATAATCTATTTTGCTTCTCAGTGAGTGGAACACTGACAGCTCTACATCAGGAGAGAACTTGCATTTTACTTGCAAATTACAGATGGATCTCTTTCTCTCTCTTATCAGAAAACATGCCTAAATTAATTTCAGGTTAAGCTGACTCAACATATACATCTGTTTAAGGAAGTCTATGGTTAAATGCTTTACTGAGTGACTGAAGTTTATCTTACTAAGTTTACTTTATCATTAGGAGAGACTTTTAATTGAACCAGACTGTATTCTTGTATTTCCTTTGTCAGATACAGTCAAATCATAATTCAGTCATATACAAAAAAAGAAAATAGCTAAGTAAGAAATAAATTTCAAGCCTGGATCAAGCTCTCCAAAATCAAATACACATGTAAGGGACTGCTTGAAAATTGCTAACACTATAAAAATGTCACTGTATAAATATAAAGCAATTTTGATTTTTTTTAGATTACATTTGACTTGTTCTTTTCACAACAGAATCAGCTATCAGATGAAATAAACATATTTTTAAATGTACTAAGAAGAACACGATTTACTTACTTGTAACCCCAACCAGTTATTCCTAAAACGAGAGCCAGCACTAAAATGGTGCCAGCAATAGCCCCTATTATTATATTTGTGCTAACAACACCTGGAAAAACAAGAAATAGGAAAAATACACAGGGTTTTAGGGGAAAAATATACAAAAACAGTAAATTCACTGTCTTTTAAAAAAATTCTTGGATAACTTGCACTAGGAAGATTAATTGTAAGCAGTGATATAATCTTGAAGTATAGCGTGAACATAAAATGACCATTTGTAAATCAGGCTTTGAGCTCTCTGTCCATTTTTTTTAAGTGAACACTTGCTACATGAGAAAGTTGTGCCAGCTATGCCAACATAATGACATCAATATTAAACTGCTGTAGCTTACATCCTTGCAAACACACACCCCCACCCCCCGCAAACACATGCTTATGCTGGAATAAAAGTTACTTTTGTTTAAGTTTTGCTAAAATTCCTTCCACAGTTGAATAAACTAGCCAAAAGAGACATTCTGGAAGATAGTAAAACTGCCCCCCCCCCCCAAAGACTTATAATAAAAAACATTAAACCCCCCCCATTTTTTCCCACAGTATATCATTTTCTTGTATGCAAGCTTAAAGACAAAAACAAAACAAAAACAAAAACAAAAACAAACAAACAAACAAAAAAAACTCCCACTCAAAAAATGCAAAAGCCTAAAATCTGTGTCCCAACATTCTGCACACTGGCCAAGTAATAAAAAATTGACTCTACAAATAAAAAACAGTTCTGTAAGTAACACTGCCTTTCCACCTAGACATGACAAGTCCTAATAACTTTTTGCTTGTCCTAATCTATCAATATATTTCATTAGGCCACTCAGATGACTGGGACAAGCAAGGTACAACCAGACACACTGGTACCAATCCCCAGAGGAGCACTGAGTGCTTGTGAGTGGCAGGCTCACACCAAGCCCCAGGTTTGTGACCTCATTCACAGACACTGGCTGCTTCTGCTGTGGAAGGAAGGCAAGGGAAAAAGGCTCCTAACGGTGTCTCATGTTGTATGATAATTGAAAGCTACAAGAACTAGTTTTGCTTAAAGAATCTTCTTCAAATCCAAGCTTTCCAGGTATTGGTAAAAATTATAACATACCTCTATTGATGCCATCTTTACCAAAAAATATATCATCTTTTATACGAGAACTGCAGTCATCTCCTCCCCAGAATCGGTCACAGACACACTTTATTTCATTGCTACAAACCTGCAGTCAAAAGTGCAGCTCAGAATAAAATAATAACATTAATCTATTCCTGCAATTAATACCTACAGTCTAGGTACAGTCATACAGCACTGATTTTGACTGTGTGCAAAATTTTGCAAAACATTTTTAACATACAGTGATTTTTAATTTATGTATTAGATATAAATGTATTATCATACTTTATATAAAATATATGTTAAGTATTAAGTACCTTAGTATCTTTTTAATGTAATATATCTTTAATAAAGCCACTTATAATTGCTTTGGGAGACTCTGAACCTAATTTTTTCTTTAATTATGATGAAGTGGTTCATTTCAGCTATAAACAGGAGTTTTAATGCAGTGTGAAAGACAAAAGACGTTATGAGAGAACAACTCCTTGGCTCTCAGCTCCGCTGCAGGGAACTGGACACCATTTCAAACTGTGTGAGGGACAAAGGAACACACCAGGGCCACAGAAAAGCCATAGGCTATGTACTAAGTGGAGAAGCTGCCATAAGCCAAAACCCAGCCCACTGCCCTCTTCTCTAGATCAAAGTAACTCTCAGCCAACAAAACCCAACAACTTTATGAACCTCCTTGGCTGTTGACACAATACAAAGTGAATTAAATAGAGCATCTGGAAGAACAGAAACCAAAGTTTCTCAATTCTTAGATCTTTATGTTCTCCAGTATGTTGCCTGAGGAAATCTCAATCAAGTTATCAGAAGTGATAGCAAAAGAATTTATTGACACAATTTTTGCAAAATTAATCCATGTTTACTGTGATTCATTGTTTAAGATGCCTTGACTGATACTTGTTATGTTTACTTATGTGCCTCCTCCCCCTTTCCTTTTCAAGAGCTTCTCCAGTATATAGACTTGCAGAATCAGGCTTCTGGCTTCCTGAAAAGTCTAGCTAGTATACTACACAATGCCAGATACTCTGCAAAAACATACGAAAGGATTAAAGAGCACAAGAACATACACCGTGTCCTGAACAAATCTGGCCGCCCGCGGTGCCTGGGCAGGTGCTGAAGTTGAAGGCCTCGGCGGGGAGGCAACGGTGCTCAAGGCACACCATGTTCGGCCCGCACGGCGTCCCGTTCTCCACATAGCCCAGGTCTGTCTCCTCATCCAGCTTCACGTGGCCACCGCTGCAAGACAACCAAAAGGGTCCCAGGGACTTGTGCTGTGATTAAATGGCACTGCTTAAGAAACCAGGCTCTAGGCTGCTGCCTTCACTTCTGTCTGCAGTGCCCAGGACCAGGAAAGAGTAAATATTGGCTTATTTATCTAGCTGGTCCTAGTGTGAAACAAACCAAGACACATAGTGTATCTACACCAAACAAATGTAATGGTGAAAACAAAGACCATTTTTCCTGTAAGGGCTAGTGTTGGATAAAACATTGAGTTTACTTGTGTAGGACTTCGTTTCATCTTACAGCTGTGTGAAGCTACAAGAACACACCAGGTCTATAACAGCTAACATACAGCAACATATTAAGCTGCCAGTTAGCTTTAGCAGTGCAGGCACACATCTGAATATTTTAAGCACGTTAAATAGTTCACAAACGTTCAAAGAATGTAAAAGCAAGAGGCCAGAGAAGAGCATTATGTCTCTACTGGCAACACTGACTACTACACCAGGGGGACTGTAAAACAGCTGCACCCCCCCAAGACAGTCAAGTTTCTGAAGCTCAATAAATGTTGAGCTGGAATATTAGTTATGTGTTAGTAAGAAAAAAAATCATAATGGAAAGAGCTGTTCTCCACTAAGGAATGAGAAAGCTGCGATTCCATGTAATATCCATGGATATTGATTGTCTCTGTTCTGTTTCCAGGATTTCCAATTACCTGCAGTTGTAGACTTTTCCAAACTGCAGAACTGATGATGTGATTTCACCATCAAGTTCTCCAAGTCTAGGCACACTGGATATATTGGAGCACAAAAGGTAACCACAAAGCACGTCTCTGCATTAAGAGAATAAACAGATACTCACTGAAGAGAAAATTCAAGGAAAATGGATGATCAAAAATGTGCATTTCTTCACTTGCTTTGTAACATGTTTGTTATTCCCTGCTTGTCTGCCGCTGACAGTAATTCCATAAATAATGTGTTTCCCAAGAAAACTGTTCTCCTTGGAGCACAGACTGGGAAAAGAGTCTAATTAAAGATTTATTATCAAAAATACTCTGAGCAATAGCAAGCAGGAAGCTGTCAAGAACAAACCACACCAAACTGCTTTAATATCCTATTAGGACAAAGTAACTGTCCCATAGAGAAGAAGCAATAGATACCGGTTTTAAACAAATTCTCAGATGACACATATGTAAGGGAACTAGAGACACCAAGGTAAATTCAGCTGTTGAAGGGACTTCACAACTTGTAAAACACACAAACTTGTGTGGGGAGACTTGTGCATTGTCTGACCTTTCCCATATTACGGAATATTTTCTACTTGTAAATTTGTACTGGAAAAAAAATGAGGTTATGAGATCTGCACAGAAATGTGGGAAAAGACATCAGTTCACCTCTAGGTAGGACTACAATGCAAATGACATTGACAGAATGGAGAAGTCATCTAGGAAACCAGAGTGCAGTTTGATGACAACTATCAAAAGGCTCACGAATATGCAGAAATAATCAACTGCATAAATACAGAATGTGCAACAATGGTTTAGGCAGCAACTTGTAGGAAAAGATGTGGAGGATTAAAATATGATGAAAACTGAACCTGTCTTAGCATTGCAATGGCACAGCATAAAAGGTGAACACCACACACTGAGACGTAAAACCATAGGCTGCTCTCCTCTGCTAAGCCTCACCAAGAACACCAGGACCACTTTTGGTCCAAATGCTCCTGCAGCTCAGACAGTGCTCTCTTGTCAGAAATCATCTCTTCTCAATACTTCTCTCCCTCCAAAACTTCCTGCACTATGGTCTGCTGAAGAAGGTCAGATGAAGTCTTTTCTGTACAAAGGCTTTTTGAGCCTCTTCATGTCAGCTAAAGAACTAGATCAGGGATAAAAATCTTATACCAGTTGTTTTCTATATGGATCAACTTACTGTTTATTGCACTGTATCCAAGAGTCCTTATCTCTTCCACAGTTTCCCTTCTCAGTCCCTTCAATATTCAGCTTTTCATAGCAGTACCTGTCAGCAGCTGTCACTTCTAAAAACAGAAACAAATCTCTTCTAAGATGATGAAGACTTCAAAAAGCCAGGTCCTCAGAAATGGCACTTTACAATCAGAGCGAGCAGAGCTTCCCAGTATGCAAACTACAGTATCAATGGTCTGCAAGTGGTCTGTGAAACTCTGCACAGTGTTCTCAGTGAAAAGCTTTATATTGGAAACACAGGACTGTTCTAAGATTTTGTGCAGATTGACCAAGATTTATTGGTCCAAAATGTCCATAGGACATAAATCAATTGGAGTACAGGCTCCCTAGATGGTTATTAATGAGAAGTTAAACCTAAGACTTCACAATAATCACCAGTAAGTTAACCAACACTAGAGAAAAACTGGAGAAGAGGATGGAAAGGCAAAATTAAGAGATAAAAGGGGGGGGGGACATACAGTCCTAGATGCTTTTAATGCTCCTGAATATGTCTCTTCCATAGTTTTTCTCAGCTAAGATAATCTTCCAAGCCACATGAACAAGAACCAACTTTGAAACAATAACACTCACTCACTTTCACCCCAGATATATTTACACTGGCGGTCCCTGGTTTTACATCTTCCTCCAAAACAAATACCCTAGAAAGAAAGGATACAGACAAATATCCTGATTTTCCAAAATATGCATTTGTTTAATACACAGATTTGTCACACGCTTTCTAATGAGGCAACTGTGATTCTATTTTCTGTTCATTTTAATGCTTAACTCCAAAATGTAACTAGCAATCAAAACACAAGAGTGTTAGCAGAACTGTCCCAGGTGACTTCCCAAGATCTTAAACCAAACTCTATAAAAAAAAAATAAATCCATAAAGCCAGAAAGAATGTAAAACAAATTGAAGTGCTAATTACCTGCTTGTTATCACACGAATAGCCATCCATTTTATGAATATTGGGAGAACACTACAGAAAGAGAAAAATAACTAATATATCACAGATCAGACAAGCATGGAAGCAAAGTATACAACAAAAGTGATATGGAAAATTAGTATTATGCTGGCTTATTCATTATCAGAAGGTTTAATACAATTTTTATACAATTTATACACAGAACAGTAACATTCATAGTGACTGAGAGACTACAGGTGGGGTTTTTTCACCTCTCGGATAGAACATATAGAAATCACCTGACTAGAATCTCCTGTGCAGTTTTCTGCAATATCACAATCATTCACTGCTTCTCGGCACAAAACTCCTTTAGGTTCAAACTGAAAAAAAAAAAAGACAGAAAAAAAGAGACAGAAAGTCAGTGTCTGTTTTTTCCATATCTTGCCTTAAAAGCAATGCTTCTTTAGAGTTTAAACTAAAATAAAAAATGGGAAATATTCATGTGCTGATTGAAGTAGGAAGACTTTCCTCTTCCTGATGCAGACATTACATCACCCAAGCCACAGCCCATTTACTGGTGCAAATTGTACTGCTCTTGGAGGCACACACTCCACGTGCATTGAACGTGGGGCCAAGCAGGGTAAGTGTTCTTCCAGGACACAGGACCCTTGGGATTGATCAAACCAATACTACAGTGGCTTGTAGCATTATCTTAATCAGGTCATTGCACCTTTTTGTGACTATTTTACTCTTTACAAAACAGGGAGAGTGATCCTGGTCTTCTCTCTAGGGATAAAGAACACTGCAAAGCTCTCAGTATAAACACTATGGCTATTACAACGTCTCCTTACTGCTGTAGAACAGAAACTATTAATAAATGTTCTGAATTCTGTACAGTTGGACATAATTTTCCAAGTGACCAGATACTTAACAATGAAAAATGTACCAGTGACCTAACATAGACATTTTGGTTAAAGACTTCTGTGCTCAAGATGTGCAAAAGCAAGAAGACATCCCATTAGCAGAAACTGTTAGTGCTTCTGGTCATGGACTGACTACACACCCCTTATTTTTCCTGAATTCCAATTCTGCCCTTCACTGGTACACGCTTGCCACTCTGTATGTAGATAAACCCTTGCCTCATTTGCAAAAATATTGTAGGTACACAGAAGCTTAATTATTCTCTTATAATATTTAATATGGCACCTGTGTGACTTGGAAACTTGAACAAAATTCACCCACACTGACAATTTGCTATTTTTTTAATATTACATTACAAAAAGGAATGTGCTTAGGGAAATGTGATCTGTTCCAGCTTAAGCTCTGCTTTTTCATTTTTCAACATTAGTATGAGCACAAAGTCAAGAATGTGATCCACAGTTATTACTAATGTTCCTCCTAAGGAAGTGAAAACCTCAAATGCCCACAAAGATAAAAATATCTCTCATAGTACTCCACACTTTTAGTAACATTAATTACCATAATAACTTAGTTAGTATAAACAACTATTTGAGTCATATTTAGCTGGGCTCCTTTACATCCAAGATCAGGCTAAACCTCCTTTTACTATCTACTAATGTATCAAGAAGACTACTTTATACTTTACATACAGGGCTTTACGCCCTTTACTCAATGGGATTTCAATCCATCCAAACACAAGGAGACACAGGCAGCCTAACTGAAACTGAAGTCAGGTATCTTCCAGAGGAACATTCTGAACAGTTCTGCTAGCTGTGTTGTTTTGGGGTTTTTGGGTTTTTTTTTTACTATATCCTTCTTTCAGGCCCCCTGTGGTATGATTTACCCATTCAGTCTCATGGAGTAAATCCAGAGCAACATGTAAGGCACTGGGAACAGCACAGGGGTAAGGATGTGGGTGTTTAAACAAGGACATCTAACAAAATCTCGTGGAACTTCAACCTAATTCAAGCTTCTCTGAGAGTAGAAAGCTTTCATTCAGCTCTGTATTTGATCACAGTCCGTGCCCCAGGAAGACAAGTCCAGCCTAAAAGACAGAGAATAGCCCCAGACAAACCAGAAAAGGAATCCCAATGTCTGCAAGGAAGACGAGGTGTTGTGGTGCCTGTAGGCACCTGGATGCACTCCCCCCAGGACGCTGGCGGGAAGGCCCCTGCCCTTACCCGGCACTTGCGACAGCAAAGCCCGTTGCTGCACTGGGAGCCTGCCGTCAGGGTGCAAGTACTGCAGCACTCTCCTCCCTCGCTGGCACACTCCTGGGGAACACACAGACAACAGAATGCACCCGCAAAGCAGAGGAACCACAAGCTCTCTTGTTAATTCTTGCCTTAGTATACTACCTGAACAGATTTTTAACCAGGCTTTTAGGCAGCTAGAGGTAGAAAAAGGCATGCGCTGTGGGGCACGAAGCTGCTGTTTTCTATGCAATATATGAGGTAATTTTTCTAACTTCACAGCACCAATTATTAAATAGGGAAATCTTAGCACTGACCAGAGTCGTATTTCCACCTAGGAAAATATTTCAACCATCTTTTAAGGCCTGATTCTGCACAGGTAGTTATTACTACTACTCCTCAGAATTTATGCAGTAATAAAGTAAAAAAAACTGGCCCATGTTGTGCTAAACATGACAGGAAAAGGTAAGAAATAGTGAATCCTTAGGCAAGATTAAGGTCCTGTGGCAGTCTACCTCCACTTAGCATTAATGGCAGTGATGAGCAGCACCATGTATTGGAGAATCTGGTTGCTTTAAAGTACTTTAAAGTTAAATGTACTTTAAAGCACATTGCACTTACCGCTATTGACCCACAGTCACACTCCTCTCCATCTTCCACAAAGCCATTGCCACATTCTGGCGGATCCAGAAGCTGTAGGGCAAAATCAGAAATCAAAGGGCATTTCTCTCCTAAGGGAATCATTGTCCTATTTACCCTGCACGTATTTCTTTAGCTAGCACTCCAAATGCATTAATGGAAAAACAGTACCCACAACTCGGGGAGAAGCACACTAGAAACAACACAAATTAAATGTGCAGAGAATGAACAATGCTGTTAATTAATTCAGCAACACTGCCGAGTCACATGGAGTCTTCTGTACATGAGTATCTCTCCTCATGAATGCATCACTCCAGAACTGACTTCCCTCTTTTACATCCGTGAGCACCTCAGCTAGAGTCTTTTTTCCCACACTGGACTGTCTTTCTGCCTTAGCCTCTTTCCTTTGCTTGGTGAAAGACAGCCATTGAATAGAAGATAACAGCACTTACACATAGAAAAGAGTCAAGATCATTATCCTGCTTAGGTTTTAACTCACGCTTCAGTAAGTGAAGCAGGGGTATACCAAAACCTTGCTGCAAATCCTCCATTGCACTTGCACCTTGGCTGGAGTTTCTTTAGCCTTCTTTTGTATTTAACTCCCTTAAATGTCTCAGTTAATCAGTTCATACTTTTTACATCCTTCATGTGAATATACCTGCTTAGCAGGCCAAAACTGAGATGAGGAGCAAAGAAAAGGTGAATACTCTCTCAAGAGGTACTCCTCACTTCCTGATTTCCAAGACTCATACATTAAGACCTCTGATTTCGTACTTTAGTGGCATGTTTGGAGGGGATAGGTCAGTCATTTTAAGTGGGTCCCAATGCCTTTGTAGGTCTCCTGTCCCCAAGCCTCTGAAGAAGCAATGCACTCTGCTAAATGATACGAGGTACAGTGGCACTGAGGACCAGGAGCCAGTGGGCACTCTCCAGTCTTTCCCATCTGAGTGCTACCCAGCACAAGGCAGGGCTGTGCAGACCTAACACAGGGCCAAGACGACCCAAGCACTTCTCACCACACACATTTCTCCCCCAGCACACAAAGTTCAGAGGATGAAAGGTCCTGGTGATAGTGACAGGGAATGTGGGCAGCACCTGTGGAATGAGGAGTGTGATGGGCACCAGCAGCCACAAGCTCTCCTAACATCTGTCCCTTACTCTTCAGGGTTTTCTCTTCTCTCTGCCTCTCACAGCCTTAGAAAAATGAAAAGCCACTGTAAAAACTTTGCCCTCTCTAAACAGGGAGATATCCCAACCACTTGTGACTGCTAGTGCCTGCAAAGCGCAGGGCTGCACGACTGTGCAACCCCTCCAGCGGCTCTAGGAGCTATGTCTTCATCTTGGCACAGATGTGAAATAAAAGCAATCTTACTTCATCTTCCAGAGATTTGTACCAAAAGGCATCCATTCAATGGAAATTAGAATTCAAGCCGTGCAAAATTTTACAAAGACACGTGATACCTCAGGAAATAAATTCAGCATCATATTGTATTTACAATATTCAGAACGAATTGCATGAGAGATGCTTCCAGAGCAAAGCCCATGGAAACTCTGCTGGACATGAAATAACTTATTAAAAATTTATTTAAATATAATTTCCAAACTATGATGAACTAAAATCAGCTACTTTCACTCACATGGTATCAGAGAATTTAGAACTTAGAGAGAGACAGAAATATGAAAATTACATGTGAAATTTTTTTCCAACATTATTGTTTCAATTCTTCTTGGTTTCATATAAATTAAAAATAGAATAGGAGTAATACTCAGTAATAAGGTAATGCTTACTTTGGTTGGTTTATTGAAAAGACAGGCTCCACCTCCACTGTTTAAAAATTCATGATACTCTTCAATATCACATTTGGAGAATTTGCTTGGAAGATAATACCTGCATGAAATAAGGTAGCAGGATTACTTTCTCGTTAGCTTTTTACACTGCATTTTCTTTTTTTCTAAAATAGGATAAATATAAAAATACGTTCAGAATTATATTATATATTATACGTCAGAAAAAGCACAAAACCACACTGTTCAGAATCAGAGTGGCTAAATATCTGCTTGTAACTCTAATTTATAAATCACTTTAATAAATGACTAAGAAATTCCAACCACATAGAGCTCATGGCAAGTGAGAGTTCTAAAACATTTCACTAAGTTATTTCATGCCAAGAACCACAAATCTTATCACAAACATGACCTGTTCCACTAATGGGCCTGATCTCAGAAATACAATTATTCCTGTTCACACTGCAGGAGACAAAGATTGCTCACAGTTCATTTCCTTTCAGATGAAATAGTTCTGGCCCACAGAATTTTTATATTATAGGCTTATGCCATTTTAAAACATGCTTCTAACAAACATCAGCTACCATTTCATCTTCCCTCTCTCATGTGTCCCACTGAATAAATAGAGTGTCAACCTAAGGCACAGTACACCAGCTAAAAACAATACTATGGAGAGATGGATCCATCTTTGCATGGATCCTTTCCACAGGGAAAGAATTCTTCCCAGTGTAACTTAAGTAATCTTTATATTTAGGTCCTTAGTCATGAAAGTACTTATGCTGCAAGCAGATTTTGGAGTCTCAAGGGCTTTCCTGTATCAGCTCATCACTGGATAAAAAAAAATTAGCAAAAGTGTTATATAAAATAATCCTGCATTGCCAGGACTGATGGCTTGCAAAACGTAATTGGGCTTTTCCATCTCTAGTGTTTATGATTTAGGTCTAAAGACTACAGAGAATGTGAGGTTTACGCACCTTCATCCATAAGCCAGGTAAAACAAGATTTTTTTGGTGTTTTCCAACAGAAATGCTGAAAATGAGACATACTTAAGAAATTCAATAATAAGATTTCAAGAATTAGGGTGTGTCATTGTTCTCACAACTCAATAGCAAACTTGCAGGAGAAAAGCTAAGCAGATTTCTGCTTCTTTGCAATGAACTGGGTTGGCTGTTGAGCACTGTTGAGTTTTGGCTATTGTTTGTGAGTTAAACCACGAGTCACCAAAAATCCTTGTATATCCTCTAATCAACTCACTTATTCTCACATTTCTTTGAAAGTGTCTTTTCTACACATGTTGTACAGGTAATACCTTACTTTCTGAAAAATGATTCACAGAAAATATTCTGCCAAACCATAGAAGGCAAGTGTCTTCATACACCTTTCCTTTTATGTCCCTGTAAGGACATGACTTTCCTCTAGTGAAATGCCTTACCCTGTGTCTCCCATTATGCATCCAGACCACGTGTCCTCACACTTACACTCACCTGATAATTAAAAAAAAAAATACATCTTGAGTCTTGTGAGTATAAAATAACACATTTCTTGTCACAAAACCCACACTGTAGTTAATTCCATTTCATATTTAAATACAAGTTGAAAATAACAATTTGCTGATTTATTGCACACCTTAGCTTAAGTGTATCAGTGCACACTGACAAACTTTCTTTCAAAAACTATACAAGATTCTAAGCAATCCTGAGCTTTGAAAATACATCTTGTTTTTCTCTCCTTCTCTTAAAGTGAAGTTAGGGGAAATTGCAGTGTCAGCCTCCAGCACTTGCAGATCATGAGTCAGCTCTCTTATCTTCTCCTGTGTCATGATATTTGATTCCCAAATTTTCAAAGTAAAAACAACTAACCATTTTAACCCTTCTGTTTTATTTAGTTCTTTTCTTCAGCTATGCTAATGTGAGTGGGGAAATCTTTGCTAGCAAAAAACCAAAAAAATCCCCAAAATAGTGTGTATAATAATGTGTATAAATATGCATTAAACGATCAATACACAGAAGCCAGGAGAGCAGGATTTAGCAGCTTCTCCCTCTGCCTGCCTCCCTTCCCCATTGAACTCCCTGGCAGGCAGGGGTCAGCTCTGCCTGCTGCCCTGCCAGTTTTTCTGGGATTGGGTTCCTCTGGTCTTAGCCCTCCCATTCCAACACTGTGTCTCGTGTCTATTTCTGTACACAGACTTTACATGTATATCATTTGCCTTTCTCTAAAACATCAGTTTATTGCTTCCATTTTAAAAGTACAGTTAAAGAGGAAACAAGGCTCTGTCCAACGGTTGCATTCTCCTCCCCACCCAGTGTCCTGCCCCTTTGCTTAGCCATAGGAAAGGGAATCACCACTGTTATAATATTCACTTTTAGCCTGCCCCTGTACCAGGTTAGTAATATGCCGTTGAAAAATTAATACTGACCATGTTAGTAGCATAGAGCATCCATTCCACATTTCTGAATATTTTTTTTTAAAAGTTACATAAACTGCAAAAGCCTTTACATGCAGATGTATCTCTACATTATATACTGCCTTTACAATGCCTGAAAACAAAACTCACCTAGGCAAATTTCTATCACTCAATACAGTGATTTTTTTTTTAATGTAAACCACATAAGTATGCACGATCCAACAACCAAGCACTCCAATTCATCATCTAAATTACTTCAAAACTGTATTATTGTTTTAATCACATCAAGCTGGGACTTCATGTAATGTGGAAGTTGGGAGGGTGAAGTGCTTGTTGCAGCTGGACAAAGATCTGAACTAAAGCACTGCAGTTAAACAGGGCTTACTAAGAAGTTGAATACCAAGGTTACAGCAGAGAAATGTAGCATAGCAAATGCAGTAGAGTAGCAAATCCAGGAGATTTAGGTACTATACAAGAGGAATTCAATCAAGGCAAGCAGGGGAAAAGCTGTTTTCAAAACCATCCTGCATAACAGTCTTGAGGTGGCTCCTCATCATCCTGAAGTCTAATAATGTATAGTTCTACTTTTGTGTACTAAGATGGCTGCCATTCAGTCTGTGGGTGAGACACTGATCTCCCTGAAATGAATGGAAGTGGCAGACACCTTTACGATTTTTTTTTTTAATGAAATGGTGACACCAGTGCTGACAGCAATTATGGGCAGGGGGATATCATGGCATTTAAATAGAAGAAAATTAATGATATGTCAGTTCCTTCCCATGTTATTACAAGTAAACTAAAAATTTTCCAACAATGTGAGAAATGTGGAAAAAATACATCAGAGAGACAGTGATAAGATTCTCCATCTTCTAAGATTTTTCTCTCCAATCAAAGTGAAAAAGCAAACAACCTTACCACTTATAAGTTTTCTTCTGTCTGAGAAAATGCCAATGTTTTGGGCCAAGGTCTGTGCCAGGGTAACTGCCATTAAGTCTGGCTTTCCAAACTGAAAGAAACAAGCAAGTAGGAAGAGTACTCAGTTACATACAGGCAAAATCAGATGCACAGAGTAGGTAGATAACAGACAAGTGAGGAAAACTAAATGCTGGCTTATGGACAAGTTAACTAAGAGAAAGTTTGTTTCTTGCCATTGTGGCTGCAAATATGAATAGCAGGATATTGCAGAATCTGCTGAAAAGTGTATTTGAATCCATATCTGACTTCTTTCACTCATCACTCTTCACTGATCCATCCCTTCTACAGAGCTGCACTAAAACACTTCATCAGCAAAGCAGCAGCATGGTATTTTGAAGAACATGACAAATTTGGTGCAGATAAATTTCCACCACTTTTTGCTCATACCAGTACCCCCACCTACCTCATTCACACCACCGCCTTTAAGCAAGGAGCAGATTCCACCAGTGTGGGCTATACCACTTCGACTGCTCTGAAACCGACTCCCCCTTTGACAAAAAGGAAAAGAAAAGAAAAGAAAGTTCACCCTGCTCAGTTCATGAGTTTTGCACCTATTCCAGTATTTACCCTTCTGATTTCCAAATGAGACACTGGCATTTGCAAATGCTAGTTGCCACCGCTACGCTGCAAACTATGCAAAAACAAAATGGGAAAAACTCACAAACCTCACATGACAAATTATCTCCAGAAAACGTACACAGTCTTCCCTCTTCTTTCTCAAACTGCCTAATGTAAGAAAGCGTGTTTTGCCAAGCCATCTCCTGGAATCTCACCACTCTTCTGTTCACTGACATACTACTGCAGCAAATGACTTCTGCTGGCAAGTGCTACAGACAGAGCGCAGGAGAGAGAGGTCACCATGGTGCCAGCAGAGGGAGACTAGTAAAACGACACATGTGTAACGGGGCTGTGCTGATGTGGTAAAACTCAAAGGGAGATGCATCAGCAGCTCTCTGATGCAGAGATAGGTGAAAACTCCCTGCAACTGCAGCTGATCTCATCCAAGGGACAGATGCTCTCTGAGCCTAAATCCAATCATCTCTCCAGTGTTGACTACATCAGCACGAATGACTGCCAGTTACTGCAGACAAAATACACTCTGCTCCATTTCAGAAGACTGATCATCCCAGCTGCAGCAAATTAGTTTATGTAAAGGAAAACAGAAAAACATCAATAAACAATACACTGAGCTAGCTGTGTCAAAGGTGGAATTTCATTTGTAACCACTGTACCATCACACTAGCCAACTTCACCTCCCAGCTTAGCTGTGTCCATTCACAGATTATTTCTAAACAATCTATGAATGCAATACCTCAGACACCACTGGTGGTGGTATGGACAGCACTGGAATTAGCATTAGAGTGGTATCCACAGTTCCAGTCACAGGGCAAACAGGGCTGGCCCTCTTTGTCCTGCTAATTCACAAAGAAAAAGACTTCCCCCAAAGACCTTACAATATCACCAGAGAAGACATGACAAATGTGAGAAAATCTGATTCCCATTTTACAGATGAAGAACTGAAACACAGAAACCAAAATCTTCAAAATCTGCACCCTTCACTTGCCAGTCTTACTAGTTCTTCTCATGGGAGAAATCGTTGACAGTAATTAAGCATGTGGAAAATTTCTGAGAGGGTGGATACTGGAGTGGGTATCCTGGCACCCTACCAGCATCATGTGAAAGTGATGTGTTTAGGTTAAGTTTATTTATATAGGCTCCTACAACAGTCAGCAAAGAGGGTGAAGGACTCCCAACAGAGCATTTCATCTGGCTCATCTCATATGGATCAAAAATCTCAGCCATGAATCTCTCCTCTATTTTTGTAGGTATATTTTATTATATCAACCTTCTTTACAAAACATTCAAGACATTTAGAGAAAATAACAGTCCTCCTAGCTTATTCTTCTTACAGCACATGTTTCTCTGGAGAAAAAACTGTTTCAAGGATCAGTAACCCTGCAGCATGCAGGTCCTTCAACAAAGTAAAGCAGGCCACTACACTTTTTGCACAAGAAATATCACTGTTTTTCAAACCAATGTTTTGCTTTTAAACATTACAGCAGGGCTCTCCGTGCTCTACTGCCCAAGAAGTCAACCTCCAAGGTGGAACCATGCATCACCTTCCAGGCAGCTGCACTTGCAGGGGAGGTAACTGCACAGAACAATGAAGGATTGCAGCGCATGCAGCTCAGGCTTAGTGTGTTAAAGCTAAAATGACACTCAAACTTCTAGTTGCAATGGCAGGCAGTTTGGGCATTAGCACTTTCCCACTTCCCCATCAGAAACATTTTCTGAATTATTGTGGACAACAAGCACAACAGAAAGGAGATGCATCAGCCACTTGTGATAAGCGACCCCCCGGGAAAGCAAAAAACCCAGCAATAAAAACATCACACAAAGTTACGTACGAAAAAAGGTGAACTGCGTCACTTTTCTCTCTGATAAAATCCCTCCTATATTTCATAAACTCACGTAGGGTCACCAAGGGATTTTCAGATATGGTGAACTTGTTATCAGTAGCCCAGGTTTCCATGGCAACCAACACTATCCTGGTGTTAAGTTGTTCTTTATATATCTAGTACATTAACAGAATGAACAAATATATTATGTCAAATAGAACAAAAGTGAGCTTTACTCCTTTTTGTAAGAGCTTGCATTTTTAAGTAAGTAAATATTTAGCTTGTTCTAGCACACTTCAGGTTCTCCCATGTGATTTTATCAACCTGAAAATCAACAAAGTAAAATTGAAATTTTAGGCCAGACTCCTCAATCAGCTCTCTCAGCCTGCAAAAAGATCCCTTGTAGGTCCTACTCAAGCAGCGGTGCAGAGAAGGGAGATGGGATTTTTGAAAAATTACAACAGAACCATTCAAATAGTTCAAAAATTTGGACTTAATGGGTCTTTTATAACATCCAGCTCATCCCAGTGACACACAAAGGCTCTCTTATACCAAATAGCAACCTATAAAACCAGTTTTCACTGTTATACACCTCTACAGGACTATTTAACCTCATGCCGGCTGAACCACAAGAAAAGGGCCATTCTTTCAATGATAAGGCATAACACTCCATACCAAATACTTTCAAGAGTGGGAACTGTGGGAACTCTTTATTTTTCTAGTAATACTTTTCTGGGGTGAGGTGCAAAAGCCAACAGCTCATATGATTTAGCATTACAAATATAATCCATATAAATGTCCCTATTCTAACTTATTTACTCAAATGCACTTTTTTCTGGAGAAATTTTACTCCATTCTCATTTAAGACTGTATTTTAGGTTTCAGGTTGTCAACACAGGGATTCTGTGTTAAAAATTGTTATCTCTAAGATGCTCTTTAAAACTCAGACTCAAGAGACTGATTCAGCAGACTACCTAAATGAAGCCACAAAAAGTCTCCAATGTCTTATGTTAGACAAAGTCTTTATAGGTGGCTGACTGGTTCAAGACAAAAATTTGTTATCTTCACATATGTTATTATTAGGTATACCATGAATTGACAACTCCTGCATCTATCGGCAGGAGACTCATACGACTCACACGTAAAAGAACTTTTAGTTCCGTGATACTTACTAAATCTGCCATGTTCACCACTGATTTAGCATAGCTGTTTGTATGGCCAACTGACAGGCGGTGCTTTTTACACTGTGAAACAAACAGAAACAAATTACACATACAGACCTCAAAAAATAAGCTCCATTTCTGAAAAGAAAAAGAGAAAAAAATCAAAGTAAAAAGCAGCTACATCATCAGTAAACCCCCTGTGCATGGTTTGGCCTCCCATGCTGAATGTAATGGTAATAAGCAGTAGCAAAAAATTGCTCAGAAATGCACATTACTAATATACCTTACTACAGCTGTTATTATCTATTAATTCCTGTCTGGAAAGTACTTTAAGTTCTTTATTGAAAAATGCTTTAGGAACAGGATCATATTGTTACTGTCTTCATTAACTTTATTATTGGCTTTTAAAGTTAATTCCAAATGCCAATACAGAAATCAGCAATAAAACTTCCATAGTTGAAAATCCTTTGTAAGTGTTACCCCAAATGCCTGCATCCATGTTTGAATCTATCGGACTTCCTATTTTTTTTCTCAGATCTCTCTCCTAAGCTGCCTCCTGGATTTCCTCATGTGCAATTTCACACTCCCATACTGCCATGGCAGTTCATTCAAATCACTTTAGCAATCAGCTGCAATCTGAAATCTGTAATGCAGTGCTATAAAATGACACTGAAGGTAGCTGTCCATGTACTCATATGCTCAGAAAAAAACCACTTATGAGTACCATGGATATGAAGGTTACAGGTAAGAATTTAGGACATAAGGGCCAAGATTTTTAGAAATGTTTCACCACCCTGTGCCCCATGGCACTTCATTTTGGAGTGCAAACTGTCCATATTTTCTGGAGGTTGGGATCTTTCAGTAGGCAAGAAATGCCCAGCAACTAGGCGATAGGAAAGGCATGCTTTCAAGGAGGAATGGGGAAAAAAAAACACCAAAAATTAAGAAGTTACACTTACTAAAAAAACCACGACAGAACTGCAAGACTAAAAATGGCAGAAAGAATGAAATGAAAAAGCTACAAAATGAATGGAAAATGAAGCACAGCAACAGGGGGAAGTGATTATACTACTAAAGTCTGTATTTGCAGCTAAACCTCAAAACTCCAGGATGCTGAGAGACACTGGAAGCCTATGGAACTGTTTTCAGTATACTGATTTATAAGCCCACTTCAATGTTTGGGTTTTAAAAGCTTTATCCCCCTATGGAAGCAATGGTTGGACAAGCAGCTGAGAGGGCAGACAGGAGGATGCCGCTCTCCTCACAGTGGCAAGCAGCCCAAGGGGGCTGGTGGGACACAGCCAGCTTGGCAGACCAGAGGAAGAACCACGAGGTTCATTTCTCCCTCTGGGAACAACATTTGGGGAGGTGAACAGCGAAAACAGCTCCAGTTCTGCAGGGTGTGAGCTCCGGGCTGAGTGCACCCAGAGTGTCACATCCAATGTACACAGAGCGAGTAATCCAAACACACACGCGGGCTAGCCCAGGACATGGGGAAAGGGAGGAGCCCAGAGCATGCCACACCTCCTTCTCCCAGGAGGACATTATTCAGCTTCTTTGACCATGGATGTTCACATGTATTTGCTTCAGAGAATAAATCCATAAATGGACTGACTCTCACAGTATCTATAACTAACCAAAATTAGGGAACATTGTCTTTGAAAGGTATCAGCCCAGAAAAATAAGGTCCTGTGGCAATAGTTGTGGCCTCAGATCTTCAGGAAGAAATTCAGTGACACAAATTTAGTGAATTCTGCATTGAGTATTGTACAGTTTAACTCAAGAATTTATTGCTATGCCCACCAAACTGAGCTGATGGAGGACTACGTTGTCCAAGGACAGTGGCACATTCCTTGTGCACTCTGATGTCTATTGTTGCTAGTTTGGGTATTGTTTAAGAGAAGCTGCATTTGCCAGAAAAAGGTAGATAAAAATGCGTAAATATATTTTCATTTTAAAGCCATAAAGGACCATAAATTCAACTAATATCACCAGTTGGAGGGGCACGACCAGTCTCTGAACTTTATCCAGTTACTTCAAGATTGAATCCTAATCCTTGTGTTTGACACCACCACACCTTCCAGAAACACACTGGATTTGAAGACTGCAAGTGACAGAGAATTCACCATCTCCTTTAATACTCCTTTCGTCAATTATTAATCATCTTCACTGACATAAATTCATGCCTTTTCCCTCTTGAATGAGCCTTGTTTTTTCTTCAGTGCCCTAATCTGTATTATGTATCTTTCCACTACGTTAAAGACCCTATTTATGTTCTCCCAGAAGAAGTACACAAGCTTAAAAAAATAATTTTCATCACATTGATTTGGGCCTACCAAAAAAAACTCTTCAATATTAATCTCATTGTCAAAAGCCGCTGCACAATTGCTATAACTGCATTATTCATTGCTGAGTGGCTGTAACTAAGAGAAGTACTCAAGAAAGCCAGAAAGAAAATCATCAGTTTAAATCACACTGACATTAGTTAGTTTATGACACAAAGCCTTAATCTCTGACCCTTTTCTTCTGATACTCAGGCCTGGTTGCATTCTTGGTGAAATTACCTTGCCAACATTCAGAAGCAACTTCATCAACGGTTAATGAGACCATAATCTGTTCTCTTCAGAACATACTGAATTTATTCTGGCCATATATTATACTTTATTGTTTGCCTTTATGGACCAATTGAGACAATTTGATGCTAAGAATAATTGTAAGATGCTGAAGTGTGTCAGTCTTACCATTAGATGATCATTTACAATCATTAACTCAATGTATTTTGTTTCCTCTTCAACTTTACGTGGAATCTGACGAACCTAAGGAGAGAGTACAACAGTAAGAGAGCCTAACAGAGTACAGAGAGAGTGGAATTGGGAACTAGAAATGGTTTCAGAAATCAAACTTGTCATGCATACATTTTTTCTATTGTCTTAATTCTTGTCTCGGATATTGATGAAGCTTCTGGTGCTTGGCTGCAACAGTAAAAAATTCTTTCACCTGCACCAGGACTTTTATATGACCTTAAACAATGAAATCAAGTCTTTCAACACATCTAATCCCAAGTGTACATCTTTCTTCAAAGATCAGTGGGGCCTGTATCTCTAAAAATGGCTTGTGTCAGCTCTAAACTTTTTTTTTTTTTCCAATGAGAAAGGGATCTCTCCTGAATTGTTTATTAAAAATCTCTGTAAGAATTCTATTATTTATTTGTACACTGCTCAATTCACACAGTGAACACAGTACTCACCTCTGTGTTATGCTTACTTTGCATTTAGAAGCATTTATGACTGTTATTCTCCATGGTGTCCTTCTTTTCCTGGATTTTCCAGGAGAGTTATTACATCGTTAGGATTTAAAAATGCAGAGTGATGGCTGATACACAGCAAGGCTGCAAACCACCTGATTTGACCACCTCTTAAGACCCTCATGAATGACTTCCTGAATTTCTCCAATGTTTTTCCTCACTTCTCTTTTGCCTCTGAGAGGTTTGTTTTAGATGAAGATGTTAAAGTCATCTTCCCCTCTCACTGCTCTCAGTGATTTTTCTCTTCACTGTTAAGACCCCCTGACCCAGCTCTGTTTTGACCTGTACCACCATTTGAGCTGCATTCCTAAAAATGCAAAGAATTGCTGCTGTTTTCCAGGGAACAGACAAACGTTTGCATTTAATGGCTCCCCCACTTTAACAAACAGGGAATGAACTCTCAGTTTAGAATAGTTATTTTATATCCAAATCAAGTGAGATAAAGTAACTACTTGTCACCACTGGAACATAAAAAAATATTTGTAAATGTCTCATTAATTGGGAGTTTCTGATAATAACCTATACTCAAAATGAAGGAAAATACTTTAGTTACATTTTTATCTGCAATTTAGAATTGTTTAGTAATTTTATAACACTTCAGCTAGGCAATGTCCAAGAGAACCCAATAACGTTTTGTCAGCGTTAGATACCTCTTCTTGTAATAGCCGTATTGATATTGATATATTGAATAGCTTGTATCTGGACAAGGCAATTCAGCAAACACAAACCAAACTCAATGGCATATTACGTACAAACAAGCATATTGGCACATACCTGCCTTTTACTTCTTTTGTGTCTTGGCTTTACAACAAACATCTGTGACGTGGTATTCATTTGTGAAAACTCTAAGCAGAAAACAGGCAAATAGATTAAATGTTTACAAGCATATAGCCCAACAACTGGGGACTGTGATGCCACATGACAGTAGCGTGGCATTCTTCCACATGCCTCAATTCATTTTTTCAAGTTTCCAGCTAGAAAGGAGGCAAGATTACAGATCCTTCTCAGTAACAGAGTTCTTATTGAAGACCCTATTAGTGATAATTTGGGTCTGCTGAAACAGATGATCTGTTGGTGTCATGCTTCGGAAAGCACAACAGATGTTCTGCACCAAAATTTCACCAACACTGGTTATGTAATAGTATTAGCACAGTGCTTCCATGAAGTGAATCACAATTTCAGGAACTCAGTAGACCTTCACAGAGCTCTTGCAATAGCTACCTAACTTAATAAGAAGAGCATGGAAGGCAGAATTAATGCTTTAAGACAATTATATTCACAAAGTAAAATATGTTATAGGTGGGAGAAACCTTACGAGATTTTGGCAATGCTCACTATCAATACAATATTCCTTCCCACTAATCCCACTCTGTTTTTAATTTCTTAAATTTAACTTTAATTTCTTGAATTCTTAAATCATAAGCACCAAGTACTTTATTCTTTTGCCAAATCCCTTTCACCCAATCTATTATTAGCTACTCATGGAAAGGGACACATTATAAACTAAGCAGGAGACAATACTTGCTCTCACCCCTTTAAATATCTAAAACCTGTTTTTGCAGCTTTAATTTTAGAACGATAGTCCCTGCCTTGCTTTTCCCTATACAACGGAAAACTCTTTCCTTATCTTGTATAAGCCTGTTTACTATTCACATAACCCCAAGAAGATCCGTTTTTTGAGACATGCAAATTAAATGTTTGCAGTTGCTTATTTTGTAATATGTCTTCTTCCTATGACTACTTTCTCTCCTTTGTGCTTTCTGCAGCTTTGGACTTTTCAGTCTCCAAGACCTGAAAAATACTTTCAGTATTCCAGAGTAATTTTACCAGTTCTGAAGAGAAGTAGTCAGTACTACAGAAGCTGTATAAGTTAAGGGACTTTCTATTCACATACCTTTGTACACAATTTTAGGATGTGTTACAAAATCCTGAACAGTTCATTTTGGCTGGTGAGACAGGAAAGTTTCTCAAAGCTCCACCTCCCACCTGCTGTACATTAACTGTGCAATTTCTGCGTGAGATTCAAACAACAGAATTCAAAACAATGCTGATAGGAATTTGACTGGGCTGCCGTATCAGCAAAACCTTAAAACATGAAGCTGAATTGCCCATCTGACAAAGCACTGCCAGGACTAAGTGCTAATCTTAACTAGGAGTGGCTAGTTACTGGTAAGACAAACCAGGAAAGCAAAGCATGACTAACTGGTATTGTCTTCGCTAAATCTTGGGGATTATACCGTCACTTTTGTATGTGAAATTTGCACATATAATTTTTTGGAGGGGCCTGGACAGTTATAGACCCTTTGCTTAAAAATGTTTTCATGGTTACATCAGTGTACTTGAGGATTTTCTTTACAAAAAGGACCTAAAATAAAATAAATCACATCCAAGGGTCTCTATTTATTGCTTAATGACCTGCAGTCTCTAGAGCTCACAATGATAAGAAACTAAATCTTGAACATATTTTTACAAATTTGTTTTGGATTATGCTTTACATATGCTGATTAATTTAGCCTGTGTTCTAGTGCCACACAACTAGGTCCCAATCTGTCATTTTAGGTTTTATATCATGGTTAATAAAACTGGTAAAAACATAACTTTTCAATCAATAAAATAATAATTTACAATATGTATACAGTATCTCAGCTAACTTTACCAGTAAATGTGATTCTTTTACCCACCATCGGAAGTCAGTCGTCTCTAGAGGGGAATGATGCAGCCATTAACGTTAACACATTAACACACATTCACCCTTGTGCTGTAATTCACAAGCTGGATGAACTCATGCAGGGTGCATTTCCAGCCAGGGACCCTCAGGCAAAAGAACAAGACCAGCAAAATCACAGGAAATGCAGATAGCTGTGAAAGCCTAGCAGAAATTTTAATGGGAATATATTACTTTGGAAAAGTGTAATAATTCAATCATTTAAGTTGGAAAAGACCTTTAAGAGCATCAAGTCCAACCATAAACCTAACACTGCCACATCCCACTCAACCATGCCCCTAAGTGCTAAATCTACACTCCTTTCAAGTGACCTCAAGAGAAAAGCACATCTGTTATGCATTATTTGAAAACACCTCCAATAACAGTGTCGACTAAGACCATGCCAGGGCACTGTATGCCTCAGCACAGACTGTGAGAAAAAAATGGTCTACGAAATTATGAAGTCAAATGCTCTAAGCATGCCAAGTCATCCATTCAAGCTTTCCATATTCAAAGTTCTCAGACCATTGCAAAGCACAGTACAATTAATTTTTTTCTGCAATAGCTTTCTTTTTTTTTTTTAATACACAAGGAGGAGAAGAATGTAAAAAACACACTGCTATCAAACTGTGGTACAATAGTGTGTGCTTTTACAATAACTGATACTGAATAATCCCTATTACTTCTTTTTCCCTTTTCTAACATCATTACTGAAACTGAGGATATATCCAGTCCATTCCTAACACAGTGCTGAGTGGAAATCTTAGCTTACACATTTTTTTTGTCTTTTAAAGATAAGAAGAAAATCATGACATCAAGGAAGATCTCCTGGGGCTGGGCAAATCAGTAAATTACAACAGTAATAAGGAATATATGAAATACTGATGACATAACCTAGCACAGGTCTTGCTACTACTACTAATGATTCGGCTGTAGTACTTTGATAATAGTATTGTAGTGTTTTGGTTTTTTTTTTTAATTAATTGCAAAAACTGTTTAAAGAAAAATAAAAAGTCAAGACAACAGCCAACACTCCCTAGACTGGCAGGGAAACAGCACCAAGCAGAGACACTGGTGGGGCAGCATGTGGGAGGAGAGAAAGAGGAGGAGGGGTAGGGTGTGCAGCAGTTTGGAGGATGAATGATAGAGCTCCTGTAAGCACAGGGAAAAGGGTGAGGCAGCAGAGGGTGGTGCAGACTGCTCCCATCCTCTGGAGCTGTGGCTATGCATGGAGGATGGCTTAAAGACAGAGACAAATGGAATAATCACAGACAAAGAAAAATTACAGGATTCCTAACAAGGACATAACCTATTACATCTATTGACACATTCACTACAAACCTCAGAAACACCTTTCCAAACAGTTTTACAAAACAAATACGGGCAAGTGGGAGAAAAGACTGCGAGTTACAGTTCGTTTCTCCACATACGGGCTCCTAACCATACATGGATAGAACATTAGCAACTTACACCTCCTATCCACATGACAAGTATTTGTATAATTAAGACCACCAGCACTCCACAGTTAAATCTTCTTTTAAACCTACTCTACAATCTTGTGATTCTAATTCAATCTGATGGCAACATCTTCCATTATGTCATATGGCAGGCTTCATACAGAAAAGCCAACAACTACTTATCTACAGTAAAATCACAACTGCACAAGCATATCTGGATTTTTGTGAAAAAAAAAAAATCTGAAGCCCTATTTTAACAGGTTTTTTTTGAAAATCAGGAAGCTTTGGTGGAGATGACACTGGTAGGCTATACTTGCAATTAATTCCTTTTCATAATTTTTAAAAGCAGAAAATAATTTTATTCCAAAATCTTGAAAACACAAAATTTCATTATTAGGAAATCTTGATTTCCTAGTTGTTGATTTCATTATTAGGAAATCTAAGATGCCTCATAGACATCTGCTAAGTACCAGCTCTAGCAGTCTCCTACTTTAAGAACCTGAGACAGAAGACTTATTTTAAACTAATCAGCAGTTGCATTATTTACAACCTTTCAAATGACACATCCTCAAGAAAGTATTATTTGTCCTTATGTTCAATAAATTGTTCCCATTACACCACCATCTCCACAAGTCCAGGGAGTAACCATGGTACGTGTGCAAGGTGCACATACACAGGGAGCTTCATGACAAAGAAGCAGACGTCTTGCACCACATGAGCCTCTTGTGCTACGCCTCCATCCTAATGCCTCTTCCACTTCGCCTGGGCAAGCACCAGAGAAGGACATGAGGGACCAAGCTGGGATACTGTTTTGTTTAGACTCAGAAAGACTCCTTCATCAGAAGTAAAATCAAGGTGACCCAATTGTAGCAATTTCCCTTGTTTGTTTGTTTGTTTCTCATTAGCTCTCTAAATGATTGTACTTTGCTTAAGAACTATCAAACCTGCACACACTGTGCTCCAGTGAAGGATCCATCTATGTGCAGTACCCAGCACTGCAAGATCCCAGGTCCAATTGCTACCATAGGACAAATGGTTTGTAACAAGATGACCAGAAATCCGCAACTCTCCTGAAGAAATCAGTTTAGAGGTGGTTTCTACCAAAATGAGTATCTATGAAGGACAGTTTTATTTACCTAGAATTCATTTTGTAGAGTAGCAAAATGCATCTGTAAAATTGGCAAGTCTTCGACAGAATGAGAATATGCCATAAATACTGCAATTCTAGCTCAAATTAACAAGCTAGCTTCTCAGATGAAAATTCATTTTTTAAAAAACCTCTTCTCCCTCCACACACAGTGTAAATTGTTTGTGGACAGTCATCACTACAAACACTTGAAACTACTTCTGCCTCCAAATTAATTTGTACTGAAATGCATGACTTGCACTACAGTCAGTACTGTGAAAGATGCTGAACAGACTAGAGATGAGAAAGCCACTGAACAGTAACAACATTGGGCAAGTTCTTGTTTCTCAGGCTTATGCTCACACTATGGTATTCACCCTTTATCTCAAAACCAGAAAAATCCAGGAGGTGTTAACCACTGGCAATTCAGGGGGTTATTTTTGTTATCCTTAGGCTACCTCAGTCTTTTCCTTTCTACAACTACTAGCATATAATGCACCTATAGACCACACGAGCTGCTAAGGGAAACCTACGTCGCAACGTGAAGGTCTAGGATTCATTGAATTCAGGTTTTTTTTTCATTGCTTCAGGTTCTTTTTCCGTGCTTTCAGTGTTTCAGGTATTTTTTTTCAGAACTTTTTTATTTCATTGGGAAAAATAAGAGATATACAAATATAAAATACAATATTATCTATCAAATATGATTAACAAATTTGGCCTTAGACTAAAACAAGTCAGTAAGTCATGAATATTAAAAAATCATACCAGATGGCAGGTCATCCAAAGGAAACTGAAACAACTTGGATTTGTAAACAGAGTGGAAATAGAAGTCATCCTGAAACAGTAAATATTTGCATGTATTAAGCCTAGATAAACTCATTGACCACACAAGCATTAAACAGTTCCAAAGGCCCTTGTTATCTAACAAGTACACTAGTGGGCATGCAAGTTGCAAGGCACCTTTACTCTAGGCTCTTCTCTGTTTCCCAGCTGTGGTATGATTGCTAATATATATACCACTGACTGATTTTTTTGAGGTCTAATTTGTCTGTGATGATGGGAATTCACGTAGGAGGTAAATGAGTTGCAATGAGAGTATAACTCTTTGGTCCCGGAGCCTTATGCCTACCCTGTACCCACGTTCAACAAACAACACAGGAGGACTAGCATAAGTTCTACTTACATCTGAAGTGTAGTTTTCATCTGGCTCAATAAGGTAAGTATGATTTCCATCATAGAACATCCCACTGTCAAGAGCAGGAAATGTAAATACCAATTTAATAAACCAATACTAGTGTAACAGGAAAGTAAGTTTAAGAAATTAATATAGTTTTTTAAAACAAATATTTAGAAAAGGAAGTAGTTAAAAATGGTTTCAGGAGCTGAATGTAATTCTCAGTCAGTCTTTTGTTTCTTCACTTCAGAAAGGAATATATTTTCTCCCATGGTGACACAGACTCTTCTTTCCTCTCCAAATATTCTCTACAACACATATAAACACCACAAAAATAGGCTAATTTAGCCAACTGAAAACTCCCATTCAGAGCCTCCACTCCCATACAAGAGAGACCTTCCTCCAACAGATAAATAAGGGACCTGTCTTTAGTTACACATGAATCTGGAATACGCATACAGCTTTACCCTAAATAAAAATACTATCGTGTTGAACTGATCCTTAGATTTTAAAGGTTTTAACTCTTTCCTCAGTAAGTTCATATAGTACCAAGTACGAAGGGCAAAACCGGCTCTCTTGGGCATAGAAGGTTGCTTTGGACATTTCAGAAATAACAGTTCTGACAGAAGGTCTTTTTAATTTGAGTTTAAGTTTATATTTCTAGGAAACATTAATGGGTACATACATTACCATATCAATATGGACATTGTATTATGTTCATGATAAGGAGACAGGAAACCCCATCAGACCAGCTTCTACTAGGTGGTGGCGAAAAGAGATACAGAGAACCAAGCCCTCTGCCATACCCATGGTTCTGGAAAAGTATTCGAGGTCTTTCTTAATGGCACAAAATCTTCTCAACCACAGAAATTTGAAGGCCATTCATGATAAGCACAGTGCTATGTATCTCAGAAAATCATTTTGCTTGTCCACGTACAATCACAGATCTTCCACATTAAATTCCAACACAGTTCAACTCTAAATGAAGAACAAACTGAACTGTTAAGGCTCTCTAATGGACGAAGATAGTGCTTCTGCATAATCACTCAAATGTACAGTGAAGGTGAGGTCCACTCCTACAAGCATATTTTCTATTAAGAGTTACCTTACTTTTACTTAGATAAGAAGTGTACTGAGGTTTAGTCTTTAATATAAAGCAGAATGCACAAGTGTGGTTGAATTGCACCTTAGAAAAAAGTGTTGCTACAGACACTATTCAGTAAGAGCATAAAATCAAGAGTGTTTCTTGTATCACTACCATTCTGATAACTGAATCACCTTTATTTTTTTTAATAATTTTGTCTTTATTGCAATGGCATACATGCGTGGTTAGGTTAGGCTGTATCAGCATGTCCCTTTCAAAGTGCTACTACTAAGGGCTTTATGCTTGGCCATAAATATGGCCCAGTCTCTAAGGTCAAACTTGGCACATACTACACAGCAGCATCAAAGCAAGATTATTTATTTATTTATTTAGATTACTCTTTAGCAAACTTCTAGGCATCAAAAAAACCCCAACAGGATCACAAGCAACAAAACCATGTACTTTTCTTTTTTCTTATGCAGCTTTTTGGGTTTTTAATCAGCAAAACTGATTTTGGTTCTGAAGATGCAGAACAAAATAGACCAGATGCAGTCAGTAAAATACTGTCATTCTTTTCTGGACTACTGAAAAAAAAGAACATATAATAAGCTTGTAAACCATTATAGGTTGATGAGCACACTTCACTTAGTATCATTCACTTAACCATGTAGTGTTCACAGAGAAGTAGCTTCAGATACTGACTGTATAACATGCACCAAATGTGATCATGAGTCTATCTACATAAATAATTAGATATCTACATGTCTAATTAAAGCCGTTTCACCTCTCAAGTTACTTGTGCCTATCCTTTAGAAATAAATACTGTCTCCATAGCTTAAGATAAATATTCCAGAACCTACTGAAGGTTCTCTGCCTGAGAAAATCCTGAGATTTGGAAACATCCTGCAGCTCATAATCAGGCAAAACTTCCTCCCCCCTCACAGCAATTTTACTTCAGCACAGTCTGCAAGATGAAGCACTACCAGCAAGCAGCTTCTCATGCGACTGTTGCACCCACCAGTACTGACCTCTGACCAAGTCACTCAACAATGACAAGAGTAATAGTCACGGCTGACCTGCAGGTCTGACTTTGCCCTCTCAAAGCCTTCATGTCTCTTTTCCAACCAACTTCAACAGTCCAGTGCTCCGTGCACAAATCTCATCCTCATGGATGTGTTAGAGAAAAAGCAATGCCAAAACACAGGTCATTTCAAAAGCCTGAATTTTGATTAGCTATATTCTTCAAACAAAAAATAAATATGTAGTGGTGAAAGTTTGATCTGCAGTAACAGCAGTTTTTGTCTTCACCACCAGTGGGCACCAAAATCATAGACCAACCTGGTGTATGTGCAACTCGCCCTGAAACAGGATCCACGGCGTGCCTGGCTAGAGCTTATTTATCTCCCAGCAACCAGTGTGTTTCCCATTCAAAGTTTTTTGTGTTAACTCATAGGAAACACTGGTTACTGCATATCCCACAGAAAGAAAACAAAAAGATACCAAACAAAATAGCTTGCTCAGACTTAAGGTTGCAGAGGTACATTTATCATTAGCAAAGTCATGAAGAGAAGAAATTAACGATTTTAAGTATTCTGTCAACCAGTCATCCAATTCATTTAACTAACAGAGGAAAACCACAACTTAGACATTACCAACAGAAGAACTCATAATTTATGATTAAAACCCCCACTTTTTCTTAGAGGTACGAAAGATTCTGCTGTTACTGGCCAAAATGTAGGAGTACTAATAAGTAAGAGAGGAAGTTAGCATGAACTTTGGGAATATGAAGATTATTATTCTATTAAATGCATCTGTTCTGTCTTAGGAACTTCCTAAAATTCATGAAAGCAAAGTTCCTGCCCTGTAAACCTCATTAGAAGGTAAGTCTCCCCAGTTTCCCTTACTCCAGAGAGCTGCTCCAAACCGTGGCTGGAGTTAAGGAGCTCCGATTGCTGGTGTGAATTTCTAGTAATTACTTTGCATGTAAAATCCAATGTAGAGGAGCTAGTTGTAATGATGGAAATGCAGTGTCAGAGAATAGGAGTTTACTACATCTTAGGAAAATATTACTTCTCACATTGGATGCTGGGATTACCAGCCTTCTATAGTTAGCTTCATATCGCATCTTGTGTGAAAGATAACTTTGCTGAAACTTTATTGTAACAGAGAAAAAAAAAAAAAAAGGCAAACAAACAAAAAGACATCTCAAGGGAAAGCAAAATTATAGAGGGGGAAAAAAATTAATCTTTCGTCACATAACTGTGTTAGAAGGGACTAATTTGAGTTTCAGGCAATCTAAGAATACAGAGCAGCAGAGGGGTCAATCTTAGGTACAAACCCACAAAAGGAGAGCAGGAAAGGCCATTTGCAGCCTCTCCATCCTTTCTGCTTTTTCTCCTAGGAGTTAGCAAGGACCAAGACCTCATAGATCACTGCTAATGGAAGCCATGCAGTGGCTCAGGATGCATTAGGATGCTACTATTTTTAGGCTCACTGTCCATACTGAAACTGGGCTCAGGTTTTTTGAGCTGTTCAATCTTGGTCATAAAAGAGATAAACACAGCTGTAAATCAGACAAGTGCAAGGATGACAAGTCTTCTGCAGGTATTCTCATTTCCTAACAAAGATTATACAAACATAAAAGAAAGACACCGCTTAAATATGTGTACTTAAATGTCTGATACTGAACCTATAGAATAGTTTGAGACAGACAATAAGCTGAAGATTTCCATCAGCTAAGCCCTGCTTCCTCAGAAAAAGGCAGAGCTCAGGTGATCTCCACACAGGCTCGCTTGCAGCCATGACTTTTCAAGCTGACCTCAGTATCAAAAGCAGTGAGATCCCTTAATTCCCAGATTTAACAGATACTGAAAATACTTAGTTGCTCTGAAAACCTGGCTAACATCTTTAAATAGTGCCAAAAGCAGACAGGTACAAAAGCTGTACAATCAACACACAGCTCCACGTAACATTCAGGTGACGGACGTTTTAATTACATTATCATTAAAATTATGTACTTTGGAAAAATATATTGCACAATTTTATTTCCTACAAGATTTTACTGTATCGAAGGTATTATCCCATGCACACAGCCTAAGGCCAGCAATTCTTTGAAGAAAATGGATACAACAAGAGAAACTCTAACCTGACATGTTTCTTTTCTACTCTTTACAAAGGAAGATAAAATACATCATTGTAGCAACAAGAAAAGAACACCATTTCCAAATCGTTCATGTCAATACAGGCAGCCTTTTTTATTCTTGTACAATTGGATATTTTCAGCTATCTCTATAATAAATTCTCTTAAAACAATACCTAGCCTCTGTCATATGCCCTGAGTTTGTTCTGTTTTTTTTTTTTTGGTTGGTTTGTTTGTTTGGGTTTTTTAAAAATAAAAATAAACTTGAGTACTTTTATCAGGGAATTCTGAAAACAAACAAACACGGCTTTTGCAAAGTTCAAATTAAACATGTTTTTTCCAAAAAATTGTTTAGTAATAAATATTGGTGACAAACCCATAATAAAATAAATAGCACTTATTTTACGATAAACAGCTTTATTCTGCTTAAAAGACTAAGAAGGAAAAGCCAGTTAAAAACCAGCACTTACTGTAATCCATGGCATGTTGACAAGGCAACAAATGATACAGGATTTCCTCGAATTTCTCCCTGATAATAGCAATGTTCTCCTCCCTGAAACAGGAAATTGAGACTGAAAATCCACAGGACATGCCACAGTACCACACTTCATCCTGTCAAACAATGCTTTTTCATAAATACATTGCCAATCGACAGACATGGCACCAAGAATAGACAATCCCTCACAAGGATGTACATCCCATCTCCTTTTAGCCATGGTTTGCAACCCAGACAAATATCATCATTTTGACTCTACACAAAAAGATGGCAATTCAGTGTGAAATCCCTGGCATCCTGAGACAGATTTCAGAGACAAATGACTCCAGAAGCATTGATCTTTCTTCATTGACTAAGAAGAGTTGGAAACAGGGGGCTTAGATGCAACACCTGGCCTGCACATGGCTACATCAGACGAGATGAACTCTGCTCTGAGGGTAAGGCAACTTCTTACTTCTGAGGAGAAAGGTAAACCTTTAGGATAACCAAGCAGTAAAGGAATACAATGAAAATTAGCATTTGCCCCTTCTTTTTCTGCAAAATATACACCTTTCTAATCAAATCCAGCAGACCTTCCTCAAAACATCCCCCCCTTAGTTTCACAGAAGTCACACCGACAGAGAAGTAAGTTCTAATGCACATGCACTATACATATCCAGTATTGTACAATGTCAATATTTGTATGCAAAAGTAGAAAAACAATTCAAACATCCCTTAAATTCTCACTGCTACTTTACTCTGCAGAGGAACTTACCTGTTACTGCCTTACTAAATTCATTATATAGTGGTAGGTTTGTGTTTTGATCAGGGAATCCTGTTCTGTTTTCTACAAGGTGTGCAAAGTGTTTTTGAAAGCAACTACAGAGTGTGGGTGCCTGTTTTGTGGTGCTCACCTTAAGAGACTATATGAGCCTGTTTGTCAGAGAGTGGCTGCCCTCAGAGAAAGAGACCTGATCTCAGCCTGGTCACTGGAAATCATTAGTTACTCCTCAAGACCTTCTCTGGAGCATTCATGCATGCCATGCTGCTGTTGGACCCCAAAGCACTCAGTGCAGCACACGTGGGGGCAGCTCTCAGCTGCCAGGACCAGCAACCCCAGCGCTACAGAGAAATGCAAAGCTGACCTGACAGACTGACACTAGTTGGCAATCTTATTGCTTCACTCTGCAAGGAGAATTCCTGTGGCATATCTTACATTAAAAGTGTTACTCTTTTTTTTTTTCCCCCCAATTTCTTTCAACTTCATTATTTCCTCTGTTCTACATATCATTTCTTCCTTCCACTTGTTGCAGTGACAGCAGCCATCTCCACTGCCTATTCACCTCAGTGTCTTTCTGTCTGGTAGAGATACAGAACACCTTCCTCAAACTGACCTGCAGAGTGACCTGCAGAGGTTTTTGGTTTTTTTTTCTGAAACCTTAGCTCATTTCCTCTATTTTATTCTCCCTTTTTTACACCTACTTACTTCCTATAGCTTAGTTACTTTAAGCTCTCTTGATGTGACATTATCTTTCTTTCTGTCTGTAGGATATTCCCCACTAATAGATCACAGTACTGCTTAAGGCTTTCAGGTCTTTCTGGAATATACAGATAAAAGGTAAACCAAAGAGGGACTCCAGTAAGCTAATAACAAAACTAACAAACTATATGGATGAGCTAAAACCTTACGAGTAATAATTTGCTCTTGCAACAGTATTCCTGTAAAAGATGTAACTGCAGTAAGCACATGAATATGGGAATAATATTGAAAAAGACTATCAGCAGGGAGTTTCACAGAGTTCTAGCTGTGGAAGGAATTTGGAGTAATTAGACAAATTGGTTTGTTCTCAGAAAATGTAAATATGTACCAGAAGTAGAATCTTAGGCTTCGTAAGTTTGCTAAACCATGTCTTTGTAACCCAGAGGAGCATTTTTTCATACTAAGATTCCAAGTCTGTGGCTTGAAAGTGTGTTCTGATCTTCTTAATGAGGATAAAATAAATGCCCCATGATAGTATCTCCAAATTACTTTATTCCATAATAAATACATGAACAAGTTTTTATGCATACAGATCTGGAAAAGGAAAATGTAAGAAAAAAAAACTCCAAAGTCTCACCCGGAAAAACATCAACTTTTTGGGGTTTTTTTGAAACACACGACTCCTACTCAATCAATCTACTGAAGGTCACAGTAATTCTGGTGGAGACAGAAATATAACTCTGATCTTCTCAGTCTCAGGGACCTATTCTTGCCACTAAAAAACAATTATTTCTATATGTTAATGTCTGGGGGATATTTTCTTACACACACTCATCAGTCACCTCAAACCAGTTAATAAAATTTAAGGGATTTAAATTAAAATAGTTTATTTCGAGTGCTTGATGCAGCACATGATGGGGAGGGTGCAAACTGTATACTGTACTTCTGGGAGACTCTTTCAACAGTTCACAAACCTGTGAAGAAAGAAGCACTTAAAGCTACAAACTCCGGGACTGATTCACTGCTAAGAGTCAGGACAACTGAAGGGACTCTACAGGTCAATGTTTTCTTTAGAGCACATGTACTTTTGGACAAGAAGTTTACTGTTGTTGCCTCCCTACAGTGCTGAGGCTGAAATCCTGTTGGTTTTGAAATGTACTGAAGCTCCTTTACAGCAGGTTCTGTAACTAAATACACTGTACTACAGAAAGAATCACATTATATGGGAGATCTAAGACCACCAAAAGACTAAATATATTCATCACATCTATCTTCCCTTACTCTGCTCTTGGAAACACTCACTGAAGGACTGGTGTCTCTCTTCTCTATTGGTATCTCTAGCAATGAGACATAAGCTAAAAAAAAAAAAAAAATCTTCATTTATTCCTAAAAATATTCTGGTCCCATATGAAAATTAAGACTTTCTCCAAGAGCTAAAATTAACAGTATTACCAACAACAGCTAAGTACAGAGCACCAGGGGTGTTTCGTGAAGAGCTACTGGCTTCCTGTAGGTATTAGAGCCACTCTCTGCTCTCTCCAAAGTGGGTAATAAGTGCCCATCTCAGCAAATCAAACCTCCACACTGCTCTTTGTCAGCTACTGGGGAATGGTTTAGTGTTAAGTTGAAGAGGAAAGACGACCACTCTTCTAACACATTGCAGCCAGCAGGGGGAGCAGCACATTTTCCGCCTTCTGCTCTAAACTGAACCTGACCAGTGTAAAGTCTAGAAGAAAAATATGGTAAATATCAACTCCTGTGACACAAGGTCAGCGAGATGACAATGCCTGTGACATAAGCCTGCAACACACATACACACACTCATGCCAAACCCAAAGGTAGTCTAATGCTACAGCAGAGATAAGTTGAACATTTTTGCCTCCACAGGGTGTGCCACCAACGTTCATGCTGCGGTTAGCACAACGCAAGGCAAATTTTCTGCCAGTGCCTGTGGCAGGCAGTTGTCCATTTCCTTGATTCAGTAAGTCCTCCTTGATTTGTGAAACCTCTTAGCCTTACTGGTGACTTCCAAGAGCAACACAGAATACAGATATTTAATAAGAAGTTTGTTAATTTGGGGAGTTAATAAATGTAATAACATCCTACCAAAAAAAAAAAAAATCATAATTAAAACAAATGAACCATTATGCTACTGGTCAGTTTATGACTTTATCTTGATGCTTAAATTCGAGAATTATAGCAAAATCCTGAATTAGGGGCATCTTGCCCTGTGAACTGCTACAGCTTCTTGCCAACCAGCATGCAACTCTTTTTGCCCATGTTTGTTTGAGTCACCCTGCAGCCTGTCTGGATAGGCAGCATGGCAAAGATACTAAAAAATGAGAAGGCAGAGATCCTAGCAATGCAAGTAAAATCTGTCCCAATTTCTATCCTTTTAAGATAGTTTGTCCCTGCCCAGAGAGGCACCAGTTGCTGAGTAAAAACAAAAGAGAGAGAAAACATATTAACCAATATTCACAACAAGGGGGGAAATCGGTAAAGCAAAAGAACAAAAAACACTGATTGACGACAGTCAGTGATGGTGGCAGTTCACTCTTGTCTGCAGTCTCAGCCAAGCAAGCATCTGCTCTGCTGGCCATACACTGACAGTGGTTGTTATACACCTCAGAAACACTATGACCTTCCCTACAGAGGAAAATTAAAGATGTACATTCATATGCTTTTGTGTAACACCCAACATCAGAATCACAAAATGTAAGGGGTGGGAAAGGACATATGGAGATCATTTGAGTCCAATCCCCCGTGCCAGAGCAGGACCATCTAG
>NW_008613640.1:0-28531 GCF_000691845.1 Merops nubicus | reverse complement strand
CCTCCCGAGGCCCTATACCCAGCAGAAACTCATCCCATTCATAATCTTTAAATTTGCGTGGCTCGTCCTCCTCGTGCTGCTTTTGAGCTTTGCCTCTTGAGGGCGTTTCATGAAAACTGAAACTCCAGGCTGAAAAGAGATGTCATGAGCTGTGAAAATACTGGGCTGCTGTTTATGCAGAATTCCCAAATGGTGCTGAATGGTTTTGTTTAATAGTCTCTTTATCCTTTATTCAGGCTGCCGTTTCTCTGGATTTTGTTTTGTTTGTTTGCTGGGATATTTTCTGCTTTGCATGCTTAATGTTGCTGTATGTCAGCTGTCTCGAAAGGGGATCGCAGTTTTATCCCTAGGAACTACTTATTTTAAAGCTAGTATTTATACAGCTGTGGCAATTAATAGAATAAAAGAAGTTAATACAGCACTGTGTAGATTAATATTTTGAATCACAATGATCTTTGGTGTATCTGGCTTTGTTTTTATTGTAACTTCATTATGTTCTCCCTGCAAGGTTACCACGTGTATTGGCATGTGAGCTGGCTTGTTCAAAACAAGTTTGTTTCTACTTGAACTATGGTGACACCTTTTAATTACCCTTCAGACATAACCGTAGGCACAGGGAGAATGAAGAGTAGCCTGAGGCACAGTGACATAAGATGACGTGCAGGGTAGAGGTTTTTCTCAGTTCCCTTGTCATAGTCTTTCAAACAGGTGCAGTGGTGCTTTACTTCCAAGAAACACGGCTCGTTGGGAGGCTTGGGATTTTTTCACTCCCTTTCTAAAACTACTAAACAGTCTTTGTTGCACCCCATCTCTAATCCTAACACTGCACTGGTGTGTTTACCTTTTGCTGTCCATGTGTCACCTGTTGATTGCTTTTTTTTTCTGGTGTTGTGTTCTCTGCGTTGGAGTCTTCAGAGGTAGCTCGTTTGTGTGGTCCTGTGCACGCAGGCCGAGTGCTCATCCCTGGAGAAATCACAGTTTGGCCCACCGAGAAAGGGAAAGGCACCAAGAGCCTGCGTTGGCAGCACTGACCAAAGACACTATGGGAACTAAAAGTATTGCAGTCAGACATTGTAGCAGTCTCTGAAAGGTTCTTTATAGAGACTTTAAAATGTAAATGTTTATTTAACCAAATTGTTTGCTAGTTTTATTTCAACTTCAGTGTTTCAATACAGCGCTCTTCCCCTTCTGCCCTCCCCTTCCCTTCTGCTGAATAAGCTAAAGCCAACAGAATAGTACATTTTGTTGTAGGCTGTCCTGTTTCTGGCAAGCTTGCTTTGGTATCTTTCTGTTTGTCTCTTCACAAGATTGTGGAATTTTTGTTCTGAAGTGTTTTATAAGTCCTGGAGGGGGCAGATGGCGGGGCTTAACTCAAACCTTAAGAACACTAAAGGAAACTGTACGTTTCAAGGCAACAGTAAAGAAGTTGCTAGGTTGGAGAACATGACTTTGTGGCAGAGGGTGAGAGGTTAATGGACTTAAAACAGTGCCCTACAGAAAAAAAGAAATCAAGTCTGTGTGAAAAACCATAAAGTGTAGCAGATAAAAAAGAAGGGGGAAAAAAAGAAGTGATGTGAATTAGGGTTGGGGGTTTTAATGTAAACTGGAAACATAAGGGGAAATGGAAAAGCAGCAGCAAATAGGTAAATTTAATGGGTTCGTTTACTTCTGAAGGCCAAAAGGAATATATATAGGGTGTGAGGGCTATAAGCAAGTCAGGAAAAATAAAAGACATTAAAGGAATTAGTCGCTTGAAATGTTATGAGTGCTTGATATATCTAAACTGGAGGTTCTGGAATGGTGTAATGGACAAAAAACAAGTTAGAAAGACCAGACCACCTCTTTTTTTCAGATGAGAAGTGGAAGCTGAACTGATGTGAAAATTATCCAGCTTTATACTAAGGGGCTAAAGCCTAACGGAAATCCTTGATTAAATGATGTAATAATAGGAATGGCAGAGATGTTGATGTAAATTGCAGAGATAAGGGACAGTGATATGATAGCAAGTCAGGTTTTTTTCTGCTCTGAAGGAAAAAAAAAATCTATCCTTAGTCTGCCACAATTTTGAAGTCTGTCAAGCAAGTAATGGATTAAACTGCTCTGTTAATTCCAAGAATGAATGTAGTGTTTTCAAGATACGAAATACCACCAGTAGGACGCAAGGCCTGTTGAAATATGAGTACTTTTAAATTACTTTGAGGTGGAGGAACTCGGGGGAAAAAGAGCAGAGGTAAGCTGGAATGAAATACTTAGTGAAACCTCTGTCTACAGATTTTATATTGAGCAGTAAGGCTGGAAATTGTATGATGCCACCTCACGCACGTCGTGAACCGCATTAAATGTTGTGCAGGATTAATGACAAATTGTGAGGGTAAGAGGTAGGGGTACTCTAAGACAAGTGGCAGTAAATAATTCTAGGAAAAAAAATTCCTTTTACTAGAATTGGTTTAAAAAATGTTAGTAGCAGGAAGGTGTGAAAAAGTATGGGAAGTAATGGTAAGTTGGGCATTGCGTGGCCACTTATCTTCATCCATCCATTCAAGACAGGAGTAGCTGGAGTTCAGTGGCATAGAAGAAACTGGGATAAAGTGAATACTTCCTTGAAACATAAGTAATAATTAGTGTCATGAGAGGGCAGACGCTGAAAGCGTTAGAATTTAAATAAATATGACTGTGTTCTTGGGTATGTAGAGTAATAGACTCTTGAGTTCTAACAGTATGCCATAAGACTTAAGATTTAGCTGGTCACCAGCTGCAGAACGTTTCCTTATGATGTACAGTAATTATTTTATCTTTTAATTTGACGGCTTGCCAGGCTTAGCAGGAGAATTCTTACATTCTCTGATGAACTAAACAGTCTGACACACAGATTTTCATGTTATTTTTTTACAGTCTGGACATAGAGTTGAGATTATACTTGAGTGATATGCTAATCTTAGGACTAAATATTCTGTGGCGAAACATCCTGAATGTATTTATCTCCAAGGAAGGCATTGAAAGCCTATGAAATCTAGTGCTAAGGTTATACTTGAAAACAAATTCATGTGTTGATATATAAAAATGTCATTGTGGCAAACAAGCCACCTTGGCACACAAACCACAGCTTACCTTTAAGTATAGTCAAATAATAATGTTGTGATGAGTGTTTGATTGTTGGGATGTTTTTTTTGTCTGAAGCAGGATGAGATTGCCTCTTAAAAGATACAGGACTCATATGTTTGCTTCCACATGATCACCTCTTTAACTGTGTCTTTGTTTTACCTTTTTTTTTTTTTTTTTGTACTGAGAAAGGAAAGAAGTGTCTTTGTGCTGTGTGTTGGATTGAAGAACTTTTGGTAGGAGGGGTACTAGGTGTAAGCAGGATGAGGGGAGACAGAATGAGCATCATCAAGCTTGAAATTTCCTGTGGGTTTTGGCTTCATGTGGCTGATACATCAGTACTATGTGACTCTTTTCGTTGTTGATGGCCAAAGCTAGTGTGAAATCAGTAGAGTTTTGACTTACTGTTATTTTGTGGTTTTGCACACATCTTCAATAATGCTGCGTCACAACAACCAATACATTTGTTGAAGGCAAATCTGTCATCAGTGGAAGCATGAGGTAGGTTTGGTTTTGGTGCCTTCTGATGTTCTCAACCCCAAACAACAGTTGTGTGAGACTATGAGGTCAATCTAATTAATAATTTAGCTTATTTTTAACTTAATTTGTTAGGCTAGTGTCTAAGATTTCTTATTTTCGTGACAGGAAATGCTGAAAGGTACATTCTTGTTCCCTTCTAAACAGTGTTTAGGGCATGTTAGGCTGTTAGAGCTGTTAGGATGATTTTTTTTTCCTGACAGATGATGAATGTTGAATGATAGAAATGACTGTTTTGCATATGATCTGTTTTTTACATACGACCTTATAGAAAATAAGTTGTGGGTCAGCTTGTTCTGCAAGTGCAGGGAGGATGTTCATTATTCTTAATCCAAATGCCAATGCATTTCTGCTTTAAAAGAAAAACAGATTACATTTTAGTTAGGCACACAGGAGTAATCGCTTCTGTTGTGTAGATGGGCACATTAATGTGAGGTGGTTTTTGGTGTTTGTTTTTTTTTAATGTGGGTATAATCCTGTGCGGCTGAAAAGTTTAATTCCCCATCACTAGCTGCTTTGTTTTAGGATGTGTGGGAACTTTTTGCTTTCAGGTTGATTGTGGACTGTGGGGTTATAGAAATCAGGGTGAGTTTTTTTTTTTCCCATTTAAAAGAATATGTTGCAGTGCAATGATTTTGATTGCAGTTAAACAGTTTTGTGGTTGCAACTCAGATCAGAAAGGCTCAGTTACAAGTTGGAAGGTGTTTTCCTTTTAAGTCAACCTGGCTTTGAGAGTCAGGTGTTTTGGCCTTTTGCTCAAGTTAAAAGCTTTCTGGAACTTTGAAAGCTCTATCTGCTGTCTCATTAAATCAGAATAGACCTTTAAAAAAAACGGAACTCATCTTGGAAATACCTTCATGATAGTAAATGTATTGTGAAATGCTAGATATAGTGTATAATCTTTTGATTTCCCCGCCCACCCACCTTCCCTCTGGTGAAACTGTTTCCCAATAAACACGGCAAATGCACTACTACTTCATCTCTTCAGTGGTGTTTCTTAAAAGGTATAATCCTTAAACTTTGAAACACTGACTCAAGTGCCCACTTGTGTGGCTGTTGGTGCACTGAACTAGTAGTACAAGCTGATGATGCTGTCTCAGAAGCTGATCTGACAGGTGTCACATAATTCTGATAGTGTTGGGGTTTTCTTTTTCTGCAACTGGAAATACACTGCTTAAATATTTTGCTTCTTTTCTTTCTGTGTGTTTTTAGTGTAAAAAAGGGAAGATTGGGGGCCTGGCAAGCTGGTGTTGACCTGATTTTAGTTTTTTTTAACCCTATTTTTTGTAAGCACAGAAGATCTTTCTCAGTGTTACCAGGGGGACTCAGCTGACTCTTCAAGATCAGTCATTTTGTTGAAATACATTTGATATGGTGATTGTTTATTTTTATTTTAAACACTTTCAGCCCTTTGTCCTTTTGTGGGAGATGAGGAAGGAGGTCATGTTCTTGAAATGTGACATTCCTACAAACTTGACATCAGGTGTCCTCATCATTGGTCTGATAGCAGTCTTTTCTCCTTTTTTTGTTTGTTTCTGAGCAATGGTCAATATTGAAGTTTTTAATTTGTTTGTAATAAAGTGTTCCATATTGTGCAAAACTTTGTCTTTCCAGGCCTTGCATTAATTGTCTTGGATTTTAAGATCGTTCTCATTATTAAGCAAGTACCAGTCCACCATGCCAAGTGGTCTAGAACTAGAGCATTGCCCAACCTGGTGTAGAGTAGGTGAATTAGTACTTGGTTTGCTAATTCACGGGTTTATAAAGGTGCTAGAAGAGAAACAATTATGAATTAAGGCCTACTACTGAGCAGGGGGAAAAAAACTTATTGGTCCAGGAAGCCTGCAAAATATATTCTATTTGAAAGATTCAGAGATGGCAGCAGTTCCATGAAGAAGTCCCCTGCTTATTCCAGTTTTTGACAGAAGACCCTTAGAAGTCTGAACCCTGTTCCAAGGCTGTGTGTTTTATCCATGGGTGATGATCCATTGGTCCCTCCTGCTCTGCATAAACTGAAGTCTGTCTTTCCTGCTAGTGAACAGCACTCACCCATGCTGCTGCTGCTGCAGCCTTCCCAAACCAAGGAGAAAGAAATGCATGTAATTGTTTCTTCGTGCTAGCTTCTGATACATCAGCAGCACAACTTAATTTGCAGGTCTTTGCAAATCCTGTAACTGTTAATTTTATAGTGCCTGTGAGATGTGTTGCTCAATCCCATTTTACAACTAGAGAAAGTTAAGCAAAGGATTTAGAAATCAGCTGTGTTGTGTTTGAACAATGGCTTTTTGTGGTTGAGATGATTAAATATGCTTTCCTGTAGATGTCCTGAGCTTGTCAAAGGTCTAAAGATGTTTGGAAATTAGAAAGTAACACCCCGTCCTTCAGGTGATACGAATATTTCTGCTGAGGGGCATTCCACAGACCCCTGTAATCCAGTATGCTTTCTCAAATACTTTTGCAAAAGAAGCAGATAGAGCCTCACCAAAATGTTTATCTGGCTGAGCTGGTTGTTCAAACAGGAGGTGGCAGTGAAGACAGAGATTGGTCTGCTCGTTTTCTTCATTTTCTGTTTTTTCTGCTCAGATAACACTGTCAACAGTGTAGAGGCTTCGTGGATGCGTTATCATCTCTAGGATGATTGCATGTGTAGGGTGTTGCTCTAGAGGTTTTTCCAGGGAAATAGCATTAATGGGTTAAAAAACCAAACACATTTGTGGCCAAAATGTTGGATTTGTAAGGAGAGTGTTGATGAGTAACGAATCACCAAGTGCTGCTTTCAGAGGACTTGTTAAAACTGGATAGGTTTGGTAGTCTCTCACTAGGAGTGTCAGCAGACAATGCATCCTGTAATTAGAACTTGGTGAATTGCTCAGACGTCTGTTCAGGCTGTGCTGTAGGTATTTGATGTGATGTCCAGTGTGATTGTGAGGAAACTAATTCTGTAGGAGGTCACGAGTCCTCTTGTGGCAGAGCCAATAAACAAACTGTCCTTGGAAGTAAAGGTTTTGTAGCATAGCTGAACCACTTCTTACCTTGAATAATTCCAGCTTCTGTGACTGTTTGGAGTTCTGTCTTGACAGTGCTGTTTCCAACACAGGTTGTCCTTTCAGGGCCAACAGTGCCTCATATCTTTTCACTATCTTTCTGACAGCAACCTAAAGGAGAGATAGCAGTTTGACAGTACAGGAGAGCTCACAAGTATGCCTCCAGTGAGTCCTTTCCTTCTGGCAACTGCCTCCGTTAGGAAATGTACACTGCTAGTATGTTGAATTGTGGATCTTCAGGATATCTTTTTTTATCACTTGTCCTATTTCTTTTCAACCTCATTGTCTGCCTTCATTTTCAAGTCTTCCTCTTTGGATATATTTACACTGGAAAGTAGAATTTCTTATACTATTCTACACTTCTGAAATGCACTCTTTTTTAACCCAAGAAGGGTTTTCTAACTCCCAAGAAGGGAAGTTTGTCTCCAGTGGTCTTTAATAACAGCAGTGTGTTTGGTAATCTCAGTTTCAGTCATCTGCACTATAGATACACCGTTACGCAGGCCTTGATTTGTAAGGCCTTTATTTTTACATCTGGATACCTCTGACATAGAATATACAGGAATATTAGTCACATGGCATTCCTTCTGGCCAAGCCCTTAAGTCTAGTAATAGCTGATTTGAGAAGGCAGGGAGTTCATTTTTGTTCCTGTCTAGATGATTACTTGGGACAAGGTAGGTCATTGCAGTAAGTGACTCTGCATTTCCTAGTGCCTCTGGATTTCTCTGACTTGATGAGCAAGGAGAAAGGCAGTATTTCTCCTTACTCTGAGAAACGTATGCTTAGGACACATCTACATTTGGCAGGGTACTTGTCTTGATCAGCAAAAAATTTGGGGATTGTAATTTCCTTAGGGAAGCACAGACGTTCAGGAATAGATAGTGGTTTAAATTTAACTAAAAATCATTTCTTCATGGCATCCATACTGAGGAGAGTGTCATACGTGTTCTGGGTGGTGCTGCACAAAAGCCCAAAGAATACAACATGAAAATTCCTCATCAGCTCACCAGAGGTTTTTATCTGTCGACAGGAGTATGCGAAAAATGTGGAAAATACTGCGCTATCTTTAGGAGAGAGAAGATGGGTAGAACATTTCCATGACAACCACCAGAGATTTTTCACCAGAAGTATCATTAATTTTGATAGTGCAAAGAAGATTGAGGGTTTGCTATTTGCTAGGAAGAAATTAGCATGGGTGAATTTAAAGTGACCATTGAAAGATTTTAATGTAAGCCATAGCAAAGCTGCTGAAGATGAGTGTGGCAGTCTGAAGTTGTTTCGCCTTTGTGGCTTAGTCTGGGGGAAAGGCTACATCCTGAAGAACGAAGAGGAGACTTATAGCAAACAGTCCTTGGATGACTATAACTAACATAGAATTGTTATATTTTCACTCCTAAGTAAATAGTTTGTGTTCATGCTGAGGAGGTCTTAAGATGCTAGCCGCAGATGCAGGCTAGCTGGCTGTGGTCATTGAATAGTAGTCACCAGTACCTGAGGAATTGGTAAAGGAATGATGAAGAAAGAATCAATATTAGGAGATATTACAAGAGCTGCCTTTATAAAATAGCTTTAGATTTAATAGTTACACAGGTATAACTATTATAGTTACACAGGTGTAACTACAGGCAGGTATATAAAAAGGATGTGTCTATGTGTTGGGATTTATTCATTTACTACCAGTGCGGGGGTACTACGAAAGAAATTATTGAACTTGTTACTAGTTGGATTAGTGACTTCTTAATGGTGAGGGGAGCTTATTTCTTTCAGCTTTCATAGAATAAACCCTGCCCAATCATTTGGTGATAGGAAACTGTAGGAAGGCTTTACACCCAACTAAAACACAATCCACTATTTTTGAAGGGATTTTTAAGTGTATAAATTACTCATGAAATAGCAGAAGGGGTTAGTCAGCAAAGTGAGCAGTCTTGAAAGTCAGAAATGAGCATAGCAAAAAGTTACAGCTACAGCTTCTAAAGGGTGTAATGAATAGAAGATAGTTCTTGTGAAGAGTTCAGGTAGAGCAGTTGAAGTAAAGTCAGAGAATTCAAGTAAAACTTTTACCCATATTTTCAATAAATGAAATGGCGTAAAGTACACATGGGGGTTAATAGAGCTCTGAGAGGAAAATTAAAATTATTACCTTAAAGTCAGAAGCAAATCAAAGTCAAAGCCATTTCAGGAAGAGCCTTTTCAGCAGAATTGAGCTGTTGAATTTCTTACCCATATGCTCAGGTTTTTACATTGCATTCAGTAGAAACTGTGACCAACTGATCTTGAGTACAGTAGTTCTGGGTCCCTTAAGGTTTTTAAAATCTCTGTTGGGAGTTTACAGTAACACTTGAACTGATGCCTGAAGTGTGTTCTTTGGAAGTAGTCCTGATCATCAGAATTCTTACAAACGGTTGTCAGGTAGCAGCAACTTAAAGAGGCTCTAATAAGAAGCACATTTGGATATAATTTTTTTTTTTAAAGCTCTTAGAACTCTTTGTGCTAACTGAAAGGCTAGAGTAGACTCAATTCTACCTTTGGTGTATTTTAAATAGGAAACCTAAGCTTTTGAGAGTCTGTATGCACTTGTGTTGCTCCATCTTAAAGTAAAAAGTGCACAGGAGATCATATATCACCTTCTAACTCTGGGCTTATGGAATTTGAGGTAGGTAGCATATTTAGTATGACACGTTAGGGCATTTGAAAGGGACCTTTAAAGGCCCTGTAATATAACTTTTTATGTAGTTTGGTTTCCTAAATATTGCATTATAAAATTGCAGATATTTACAATGTGTTGGAGATTCTGCATCTGTGTGAAGATGCATGGAAATACCAAGATGCTTAGAATTTGGTTCCCAACCTTCCTTCCATTTAAAGAGGATGATGTAAGGGAGGAAGTAGCAGCAGGAGCAGATCCACAGCCCAGTGACTTAAGGAGTGGTGGTCTTTCCACAGTTTTATAGCTATTGTTTTATGCTGTTTGTTTTATGTAACTCCAAAGTGCAGCATTGTACATGTGAAAATTATCATGGATGGCTATAAATACTGAGCCAGTGAGTTATATAAGACAGTACTTGGAAGTCTTAGATTGAAAAAGGCCCCTCTGCATAAACAGAAGCAGGATTAGACCTGGGGGTGGAGAGGGGGGTAAGAATAGCGCTGCTTTCTTTCCAAGAGTGAGAATTTTCAGCGGTTATACCATCCTCACCTAAAATTTCTTTCTCCATTTCATTTTTCTTGTAGTCCTTGTCTGGATAGAAAGAACACAGGGTTGTGTTGAATTAGCTTAAAATGTGGGTTTGGTGTATAAAAAAAAAGCCCAAAAAACAAAAACACAGAGACACCACCCTCTATTGACGTGTAAAGTGAATTAATCTAAAAAACATCTAAGACTCCTTCACTTTCAAGTGAAGACAGGAGAATATAGTTTGGCAAATTCCCTATGTGGAGAAATGTTAAGATGTATTAGTGCAGTATTCTTTTTAGCCCAGGCCCTGTACTCTGCCTTATAGGTCTCCGTTCATTCTTAATAAAATATTTCAATTTATTCATGCCTTGCAACCTTAGAGTAAAATAAAAGCTTTCACAAAAAGAAATTATGTTGAAGAGTACTTCTTTTCTGACTTCTCCTTTCAATTGTATTGCAAAGGAATCATGACGACCTCAGGAAAAGAGAATTTCCGACTGAAGAGCTACAAGAACAAATCCCTGAACCCGGATGAGATGCGCCGCAGGCGGGAGGAGGAGGGTCTGCAGCTACGGAAGCAGAAGAGAGAGGAACAGGTATGACACTGCAGTTGTGGTAACTGTAACCAGTCCCTGATGTCTTCCCTTGCACTGACTCTGGCTCCTTCCTTCTCCCAAGCCCCTTCTTAGTTGTTTCTGCCTTGCCTAAATAATACGTAGGCAGTCTGAGATCAGTCACCTGCAGACTTTGCTGCCTCTTTTGCAGGCTCTGCAAAACTTGAGGGAGTGCTCCTCATTCACTCAAGTGTATGGTTGGTCAGAGCAGCTTAAAGGTGATTGGAACAAAGCTGTTTGACCTTTCACTGAAGGTGATTGAGGGAAGTCCCGGTTTTCTTTCTTTTTATGGTTTGGTTTTTTTTTTTTTTTTATGGTTTGGTTTTTTTTTTTTTTTTTTTTTTTTTTGTGGGTGTTTTTTTGTTTGTTTAGTTGGTTGGTTTTTTGCTACTTGAGTTCAAGTTGCTCTAAACTCTGTTCAAAGAGTGACAAGCTGGAGTGGAATGGAAGGAAACATTTCAGCTAGAGTAGGAGGAGGAGAAGGTCTGACCAAGTCCTTTATCAGTTGCATTAAGGAATTTCTTGAGGGAAGAAATAATGTATTGACCTGATACTTCTCTATTTTCTGTCTTTAAGATTCAGCTAATGTGTGAGTGTATAAACAATGTTTATGCCTGTCAGGCTGGTACCTTCATTAGTGGATTTAGTTTGTTGTAAGCAAAAGGATTGAGAAAAAGCTTGGAAAAGAAGCTTCTCTATCTTCTCATGTCTTGCTAATTATTGCTTCATTCACTTTGCAAAGTGGCAGTTGCTCTGCAGGTTTAGTCAGGAAACAGCAGCAGTGGCAAGACATGATGAAAACCTTCTGATAAAAAACAGGTAGCACTGAACAGTTATTCCTTTTGTTCCTAGTTGTGTTCATTGGAAACTTTAAGGGAATGGTTCAAATTCAAACAAGTTAATTACAATGAAGCCTTCATTAATGTTGAGGTTTTTGGAGTTAGAATGAAGACAGCAATATGCTTGTGTTTGGAGTGGTAGATCAAGTCTGTAATCTGTTTAATACTGTTTTCACACTGGCAATACCAGATACTTAAAGGGAAGGTGGGGAGAGTTCTGAGAGGGAATTGCAGTAATTCTTGCTGATTTTGCTCAGTGTCTGCAGGTAGCATCTCCAGGCTGCTGGTAGCACAGAATGCTGTTGGTCTTGCTTGTAAAGCCATTACTAAATCTGGAAAATGATGACTCATTTTCTGTCTTATCCGTGCCTCTGACCTCCCCTGAACCCGATTACTGCAGGTTGGCTAAATAAAGAGTGTGGCAGTGTTTCCTTCTGTTAAGGAAAACTGTTAGGCCTAACTGGACTAACAGTGGAGCAAAAGTGAAGTTGCAAGCAGAGTCTGCCCCTCTACAATTTCAGGCCTTGTACAGGTACTTTTATGTATTTGCCACATAGCTCATTGAAGTTTCTTTAAAATTCTGTTTCTTGGGGTTTATCTTCTGTGGTGTTTTTTTTTAAGGCGAAGAACCCTGCAGAAACAACCTCAGGCCTCAGAATTTTCATATAACTTGGCAGCGTATAAATTTTGGTTTAAGATTGTATTTGAGCGTGTTTGAGCTTGAGTGGGCACATCATCCAGTAGCTTAGAATCAGTATCATTCCGTAAGGGTGCCTCTCACTGACTGGGTTGCTGTAGCCTTAGCAGGTTTGTTTCCTCCCCGTCTTCTCTGGCGAGGAGAGTCCCAGCAGGTCTGTGCCAGGGCCCTGTCTTGCCTGTCTGCAGCAGTGCAGCTCTGACATGGCTCAGTGCTGAAGTCTCTCTTCCTGAACTCAACAGGCAGAGCAGCGTCCCCAGAGACGTCGCGTCATTGCTCATGTTTCTTCAAATGAGGCAGCTGGATGAAGGGGAGGAGCTGTAGCCTCTCCAGCTCTCCTCATGACATCTCAAACTTGGTACCTTCTTTTAAGTGGTAGCAACCAAATTCTTATCATCCTGGTGTCATTTCAACCCTGCATGATCATCCTCCAAATCCCTCTCTATGCTACTATAACTCAGTTATCCCAGCCTCTGCAAGTGTTCTACGAAGATCTGTTATACACAGCAGTTTTTCAAGTCTGAGCCCCAGCATCCTCTGCAGGAAAGCAATTGTCTGGAAGCTAGAGATAACTTGTAGGTGGAGGGGGACTGTGAACAGAGGGGAGTATCAGTGAGAATTTTATTGGAAATGTTGGGAACCAATATTCTAGTGCCTTGTTTTAATTTACTCCATGATTAAGCTTTCTCCATTAGCTCTCAGGAGCTGAGTCCTGTACCCACTATACTAGTTTGTTTCATATTGCATATGATAGCATATGTCATTTTTATTGCAGCCTAGCATGACATGCTGTGTATATATTTGCCATATATTATATGTATGAAATAATTTCTCTATTTAGCTGTTCAAACGCCGAAATGTTGCAACAGCTGAGGAAGAAGCGGAGGAGGAAGTGATGTCAGATGGTGGCTTCCACGAGGCACAGATGAACAACATGGAGATGACATCTGTAAGTGATGAGAAAAGAACACAATGTTGAAATGAGATAGATCTGTTGTACCGTGAATTGAGGGGAAGAGAATTCTAGAAGAATGTGAAAGGACAGTATTCAAAGAGCTTCTGGACAGCTCTTAAACACCTGTTTCAGGGAACTGCCCTGAAACAGATTGTATGAGAGAAAAATGTTATGGGTAGAGGGAGTGGTTGCTCAGTGGATATACTTTCAAGAAAATGAAATAAAATGTCAGTGTTCCAGGCAGACTGATTACTTCCTGGGTTTGATGTTCACCATTTTGGGTGATCTTATCAGCTGTTCCCTAGAGTTGTTGTTTGTTTGGTTGATTATTTTTTTAATCTGAAATTCATAATGCTTGAAACAGGAAAATGCAAACCAGACACTGGGTTATTGCAATTTGCAAAGTAAAAAGGGGCTCAGTGGAAATCTTTGTTAGATTTAGTCCATCTTCTTGGACTTTCAAGTGGCACCGTTTTTAGCCAGAGTGTTAGAAACACAACTAGACCTAGCTTATCTGTCTGCATGGGTTTAACTTTAAACTCCTTTCCAAACTGGAATTTCATCATGGAAATTAGATTTTTCTCCTTTCTCCCTGTTCCTTTACCACAGTCCTTTCCATGGAAAGGAGAATGGTAAGGGATTTGAGCTGTTTGGTTTTGGATCAGATCTAAGGATTTAAATCAGAAGCAGAAGAAAAAATTAGCTTCCCTTATGCTTCTTTCCGTGGCCTTACATGTGTGATGAATGACGTCAGATTTTACCTGCCATAAGAAATGTTCCTGATTCAGTTTAGCCTTATTGGTGGAAACCACCAGTGTTACGGAAAATTTAATACTCCTATTTGATTATGATGGCAAGCATTAGGTTTGTCAGCTCCTCTAAAAAATGACCATTCCTGTACATTTTGGTGTAAAAGTATGAGTCAGTCTACACATCACAGAAATCTAAACAATAGCATAATCAGTGGTGGTCATGCATCAGTCATTTCTAATCCAATTTTTGTTGAAGCTTACAATTTTACATCTATTTAAGAGGAGGTGAGATAGGAAAAAAAGGGACTGGAATACCAGTGAGAGATTCTGAAAAGTACTTTTCGTGCTGTTTCTGAAGTAAAATTTGATTTTTGGCTTCCAGAAAAGAAAGACTACACTTAAGAATGATGATGTTTATGATGTGCATGTATGATGGTTCCTTTGTTGTCCATAATGGTCTTAACTAGGTTTTTATTCAATAAGAGAGAATCTTGATAACGGTTTAGCAGATATGGTAACCTGTGTACCACTAATAACAGATTTTGTTTCCCCTCTTGCTCTCTACCGCTCTTATTCTGTCTCCTCCACCTGAATCCTAGAGTGCAGTCATCACCTCTGATATGATTGAGATGATTTTCTCCAATAGTCCAGAGCAGCAGCTTTCAGCCACCCAGAAGTTCCGAAAGCTGCTTTCTAAAGGTAAGGGCTGAAATTACTTGTCAGGGGCACTTCAATGCTTTTTTACATGTTTTTACTTTGACACCAATAAAGATTGAATTTCATACAGAGGTTTCTGTAAGAAGCTCTGATTTTGCAAAATGTCAGCTAGATACATGTAATAGTCATGTATCTTCTTGAAATCTATGTAACTAGTAAGTTATGCAGATGTGTTGTCTACTCTTGAATATGTTTGAACATTCTGGGCAGTGCCTCTATGGCTCAAATATGCCCATGTACCAAAGTTTCTCTGCATGTATGCATGCCAGAGTGACTTCAGGGTTACTGCTGTGAAGCTGCTCTGCCTAAATTACTAAATGCATTAGTGTTTTGAATCATGTTACCTCATTACCTCAGAATTCAAGCTGAAGTCTCATGGTGACAGGCAGGACTCTGTTACCTTTTAGTGAAGGTAAAGCGGTATTATAGAAAAAGACATTCAGAAAAGGCAGGTCAGTATGTCATTGGATATTATTTTGATGCAATAATTTGAAAACTTCCATACAAAGGAACTAATGTATCTAAATTTGCTTTTTATTTTGAATAGAACCCAATCCTCCAATAGATGAAGTCATAAGCACGCCAGGAGTGGTGGCCAGGTTTGTGGAGTTCCTCAAACGAAAAGAAAACTGTACATTACAGGTATACAAATATAAATAAATCTGTCTTCCTATATTACGAAGGCATTTGGTGATGCAAACTAGGAAGGAAATAAAATCAGTGATTTGTTTTATTACCTATACATCCTCTCCTTTCTTTTTATTCATGAGGTTGAAAAGCTATTTTGTCTTCAGAGTTTCTAGCAAGACCCCTGGGGACAGGAGAAAGAGATGTCATAGTTAAATTGTGTGAAGACTACGATGGTGTCTTTACACTTGTCATGTAACAAAACCAGAGTTTGAAACCTGGACCTCAACAGGTGAAAAACTATTAAACTAAACTTCAGTGTTTATCTTTTTTTGTGCTAATTGAAGGCACTTTTAAATCTTTAGAATTATGACTTAAATTTTTGATGAAATTAAAAACAGTTTAGAATTATAATTACAATCCCTAATGATAAACATAGAAGCCCTAAAACTTACTTGCTTTAATTTGAAAAACTAGATTTTGGCTGTTACAGTTTTGGTTAATTTGCCTTGGACTTGCTTTTTGAAACTTTGTTTCATTCTCAGCTGTCCTTTTTTCCTGGCCAGAATTCTTTGCTCTGGGAAATAAGAAAGAAAAGAGTAGTAGAAAGCTAGTAGAAAATGAAAGAAAATTAATAATCTAGTTAAAAAAAAAAGTATTAACAGTTAACCATTAAATATAAGATATAGATTAGAACCAAGGTTCTTTCAAATTGCATATGAGGCAACAAGTTTGTTAAGGCTATGTGGAATCCAAATTTTTGTGAGTATATGTAAGCAAAAAATTTATACTTTATTTCTTATGCATTAGAGAAAGTATAATTTATAGATATTACTTTTCAGATTGATATCCATGGAATTCCAAAGGTCTGTTAGCTACCTTTGAGGAGTCTTTGGACAATAACTAAGAGTATGTACCAGATTTAAGCCAGTTGATTTGCAGCTCCAGTGGAAGGTTTGTAAGCAATCTGGTATAAAAAAATGGAATGTATTCTATTACTTAGAGAGGTCTAGCATGGAAACTTAAGACAGATAAAGGGAAGCAAGCACATCATATTTGAAGGACATATTTGAGTAAGAAGGGAAAATAAGGGTAAAGGGTACTTCATCAAATGCAGGTACACCTATAATTTAAAAAACTTCAATAGCAGTCATAGACCAAGTCAAATTCTCATGGCCTTACTCACCAATTAAAAATTAAAAACCTTACAAGCCAAGGCTGAGTTAAGTTCTTATTTCAGGCTGATTTCAGGATTCTGTGTCTCCTTAGCAGCTTTTATGGTTAAATCCTAAATACAAGTCCTTGCTGCTCTTCAGAGATAGCTAGCCTTGGAAAGTATATCTGGATTTTCACTGGAATACTGCTGGATCAGCATCAGTTTAATAAAATTGCTTAGTAATGTCAAAATGGGCCATTTATAGCATACAACTTTCCACTTTTGTTTGTTTTTTTGCCTTTTCAACTCTTAGCAGTTTGTTTGTTCTCTAGATTCTGAATGTATCTGATAGGATTTAAGCTTACTAGTGTAGTGTAATAATTTTGTACTGAAAAACATGCAAAAATCTAGATACACACCTCAGAAACCATCCTAGAAATCAAGTGATGTTAAAATTTGCACTTTAGCTTAAAAAGTTAATGCTTTTGTAAGTTAGGATTGAAATAAAAATAAATTACAGAACCAGTTAAATCAAAAGATGCAGTGTGTTAATTGAGGATCTCAAGTTTTACTTCAAGTCTTGCATAAAATCAACATCCACTAGTAACTCTTAACAGCACCACTGATCACCAGAGTTGGAGCAGAGTACATTGTAGTTGCAGAATTCTATCAGATCATGGGCATAAAGTTTGGGGTATTTTTAGTGGTGTGGTTTTGATATTTTTTTTTAATCTCTTTTCCTTTTTTTTTTTTATTTTGATGTTTTGGTGGTTCTTTAATAGCTTTTATTGCTTTATATCCATCAAATTTTGCTGAACACTGTCCCTTCTTGCATCTTCAGTTCTATCATTGCTGATTCAGTGATTCCAGCTGTCGGACGCCTTGTGGGGAGACTCATTTTTTTGTGTCTAGCCTCTTAGCCAGTAAAGAAAGGCAGTAGAACAGACCAAAGATGATATAACCACATAGCAAAAAGTTATGTTTGAAAAGACACAGCAAACCTGATCTTGCTCTCATTAGGAACTTGTGCAGATTTTGATTGCAAGTGATATTGGTAACTCTTAACTCTATGATTCTGATTCTTTGTAAATTCTCTGTGTTGATTAGTAATATCTGATACGTTCCCTATGCCAATTCTTTCTGTATTTAAAAGGCATTTAGTCTTCATTTTTGGTGCATTACAGAAAGCTTCCAGTAAATTGTGGTCTGGATTTTGTTTTCCAGTTTGAAGCTGCGTGGGTGTTGACAAATATTGCCTCGGGAAATTCCCTTCAGACCCGAATAGTGATCCAGGCAGGAGCCGTCCCCATCTTCATTGAGCTGCTCAGTTCAGAGTTTGAAGATGTACAGGAACAGGTAACTACTGAGAATGGTGTTGGGGTGTGTGTGTGTGGTGGTTTGCGGGGTTAGGGTTTGGGGAATATTTTGTTTGGTTTTGGTTTATTATTTGGCTTTTTTTCCTTTCCCAGAAAGGAACAAGGCTATCCTGTAAGAAAGCCTTTAGAGGAAATGTAGTGGTTTTTGGCAGTTTTGCACAGCATTTCCTTTCCATGTAGCATGTGTTAAGATACCTACACAAATATTGTATTTTTCTTTTTCTGGAATGATAAATTTAACCACAGCTGATGGGGTAGTGCTAGGTTAGTATTTTTCTGTGTATTGAGGAATTCAAGAAGTCTTGTTTAAAAAATTGCTTTAGGGATGGAAAGTTCATGCTTGTCTCTCCTGAAGATAAAGCACAAGTGGAAATTATAGTTTATTCTCTACAGGGAAAATTAGTTTGTTCTCTGTGATCCTTACAATCTAGGTGAATATTCTTTAAGGCCCCAAAGGATCCGTGTAAAGCACAGGCCAAACATTTGACTCAGTGATTTCCAGATGAGGCCCCTATCTTGTGTTTGAACTAGGATGTATTTCAGACATATAATCTTGCTTTGATGAGTTAGTGTGATGAAATATTAATCATGTTAACCAATAGAGTTTCAGTTAATCGTAATTCTAACTTTAAAGTATGTACCTTTATTGTACAAATTGGACTAGCTTTGGGTCCAGGTATTTGCCTTTGTTTCATTCTCTACTCAGTTCTCTTTTTTCCCATAGCTACTTATAGGCCGTAGCTTAAGCTTTTCTTGAGCAAATGAAATTAAGCTCTGAATTCTCATTGAGGGTATTTCTGTGGTGGTTGGTTTGTTTTTTTGGTAACCCTTTTCTCAACTTAGTTTCAGTGTCTTTTTGTGGTGGTGAAATTGTAAGCACTGGATATTCCAGTAGCACTTTTCCAGCAATGCTGTTTGCAGAGATAGTACATCATTTTAATTTCTGCTTGATACTTTGGTGTGTAAATGTCCCGGATGTCCTTGCAGACTCTGCCAGAGAACTGGGCTGCAAGCTCAGGTTAAGCTGATTATCCAATATGATCCATTGTTCTTTTCAGAGTCACTGACTTCCAGGGTTCAGTTCTCCATCCTCTGTGTGAGTTTATTCTTTGTTCCTAGATGTCTGACCTTGCATTTGGCTGTGTTGAGATGCATGATTGGAGGAGTCCCAACTGATAAGCATTGTATTGCTTTGTGTAACTTGCCCTTCTTTCTTATACCTGACTCAGAATATACCACCTCTACTTAAGGCTGCCTAACATTTTCCATAAGACAGATTTTTTTTTTTTTTTTCTCAGTTCCCTATGGCTTTCTAGTTCTCCTGCTCTGCAACTTTCTCTCTCAGGGTGAATTATTTTTCAAAATATATTCTAAGAGAAATTGAATTCGGGTGATTGAGGAAAATGGTATTAAAGGAAATAAGATTTTTTTTTTTTCTTAGCTTCCTTTGAGGATGTTAGTGTCCATTGTAGAAACTGGAAATGAGAAGGAGCTTGCCCAAGTGGCAGATAAATGCTCTGTTCTGCCCATGTGAAAATCCATTCAGACTTAGCTATATGAGGCTTTTTAGAGTTTGTTTTTTGGGGGTTGAAATTGACAGTGTGACTTTCCAAATTCAGCCATCAGTGCAGGGAGTGCTGATCCTGCAGAATCATCACTGCTTTGGGTGTGGTGAGGGCAACTCCTTTTTTTGGCTCCTAATGATCTGTAAAAAGTAACTTTTTCTTATGAGGTGGTTGTTGTTATCCTTGCTTGTGGTCATAGAGCTGTTGGGAAGAGATGTTTTTAGAATGAGTTGTGGAGCCTTCAGCCTTAGTATGTGCATCACTAACAGAAGAGCTTAGGGGCCATGGTTAAAAAGTTTCTCTGTCCTCCTCTGCCTCCTAATAAACTGCTGATGAGTGAAAGTTCAGATTGTGGGCAGAGGGGGTTGTAATTACTGGAAAATATTTTTCTATGCAATTCAAGTGCTGAATCCATGATCTGTTACCAGTAAGTCTCTAACTAGCAGTAACAAATTGCTCTGTAGTAAGCTATGCTAGAGCAGGAAGCTGCCTCACTGCAGAGTGTTCACTACACCTTCTCCTAGTGGGTTTCTGTGCTGCAGAGCAGAGCCCTGCTGACAGCTGACTTGGTGTTTCACACAGGCCAACATGAAAGAGATGTTTTTCCAACAGCTTTGAAAAAAACCAACACACTTCACCATAATAGCTACTAAAATAAAAACTAAAAGCATTAAGCAGTTAAAAGTTAAGGCTTGTACTTCTGCATTACAGGATAGCATCAGGGCACAACCAAATAGAACTTTTCCAGATGAGACTCATCTCATTCAGTGTATGTACAAATAGTTGCCCTGGTAACAAAACATTGAGTAGTAAATGAATCTATTATTTGTCACACTCTGGCCCTGTTTGTTCAAGTTGGAACCTGTTACTGTGAATGAAGGAGAAAAGGGGAGAGATTCTTACAACTAAGGCAATTGTAGATTTGCTTATGTTGTTTTTCAGTAAGTGGATACTAGTTCTGTGGGTTTTTTTGATGCTCACTGTGAAATATTTCCATTTTGTTTTGTAGTTGAGGACAACTCAGTGCTTCTGCAAGTGACTTCTGTAGTTAGGTCTGTGTTTTGAGCTGATCTTGTCCTGGATATCTCTAGCTGGATTTCTGAAAGTGAAAGATATTTGGCCATAATTTTCTTTTCTATGAAATGATGATTCTTACCTTTTCTTACAGTAGTACTGTGGAGACTAATATTTGCAGACAACTCTTACTACTTTTGCAATAAATTACAAAAATGTAGGAAAATACAGAGAAGACAACTGCATGTTCAGGGCAGATGGGCCAGAAGGTAGCCCTACAACCATATAGTGAAGTGAAAAAGAAATATTGAAAGCTATATTTAGTAAGCTACTATTTGTGCTGAGTGGGATATTAATTCTGTAGAAAGAATTATTAATGGTAATATAATTTTGAATATTCAGCATAGCATAAACTAAAACCAAACCAAACAAACCCCCCAAACCAGAACACATAATACTATTTTAATTGGACTTACTGGCTAATCGTTATAAACTGCTTTTATCTTACAGTAAGTCAGTGTTATAGACTTACACCACTGAGTTTGTATTTTCTCTTAAACCCTGCTTAGCAGTGACTCCAGAACTTAGGCCAGTTTACTTTAACTGATCATGATTTTCCAAACAGTTATTTTTCATATTTATAAGCCAGTTTTAATCTAATGTGTTATGCTGTGGTTTTTTTGCATGTGCTAGCTTCTGAGTATACTGGGTTTCTAAATCAGTGATTTTTGTAGAAGTCTGGGGGGGGGTGGGAAATCTTTATAACTGTGTGTTAAACAACGTGTATTATGATGAAATCATATCTTATGTCCTTTTACAAGGCCTGTTCCCCATTAAACTACACAGGCTAACATTTAATTACCAGACCATCCTTAAACTCTCATTGTTTGCATTGTATACCATTCTTTCCCAGATCGTGTATCAGTCTTTCTCTGTTACCAGTGGTCAAATCACTTGGCATCCATTTTTCCCATCGAAGAAACTGAGTTTATTACAGAAGCTACGTCTCCATTATTTATGAAGAACACTTTGCCTGCATCTCCCCACCTCTCCATGTTTCATTCTTTGGTGCCCTGAATTTTACTTTGTCAGTGGCCTATGTCCTAGCTTCTTTCGCTTATCACAATATTTTCTTCCAAAAGGCATCTAGAAATGTAGATATGCTACCATGAAATTATTTATACATCAAAGCCCTTTAGACATACTTAAGGTTGGTCTAGCTTCAGCAGTGTCTTAGCTACAGTTCTTTCCTAGGTTTCGTTGCTGTGTTATTTAAAACCTAGGTGTCAACCTCAGTTTCCTTGATGAACATTGAATTTCCTTCAAAAACCATGCAAGGCATCACATTCTCTGGATGAGATGGTGGCTTTGTCTTGCAGTGACAGATATTGCTGGGCTCTGTTGGACAGCTGGTGGCTGGAGCTTCCCCAGCTGCCATGTTCTCCTCTGGGGATGTTTGCATTTTCAACTAAACCAATGTTTTTTTTTTTCCCCTCAGTATTTTTCCATTTCTGTTTGTATTGCTGTTCCTTTTGGTAACCATTCTTTATTTGGCAGAGGTGACCTGTGAGTCTGGTGTACAATTTGTGTTTTGCTTTTACATCAGGAGTCCTACTAACTGGGTCTTGGTATCAAAAGCAGGAAAAACAGTTGAGGCATGAGTATGAGTTACTTTCTTTAAGTGGATGAGATGTGAGAAGTAAGGAACTATGGCCACCCCAGCCAGTGAAAGAGGTGTTTTCTGTGGTAGGGCACAGTAGAAATTTTCTCCTAGAAATATGCTCTTCTGGTATCTGTCCTTCTGTTCACTTATCTGATCATACTTGAATGCAAACTAATTTTCACCATCTTCATCCCAGCATTAGATCCGTTCCCCAAGTCAGTGACCAGAAGTAGAGGAAGTGTTAATTCTCAGTTCCTAAAACTTCGCTACCAAGAGACACAGACTCAACTCACTGTTGGTGGTTGGTTTAGCACTTGTTTTAACTACTCACAGGCCTGGCGAGATAATGGCTGAGAGCCTTTGGAATCCAGGTGGGCAGGGAGGGTTCGTAGGATGCACATGGATTGTTCACAGAAAGCAACATACAGCTCAAAAGTACTCTACAAAACTTGCACTTTACTGACTGCTGAAGTTGTCCAGAACCACGTGAAAAAACATTGAGTTTAGCAATGAGTAAAATAAACTGGAGAGCTGCAACAGTCCCTAATCCACTATTACTGACAAGCGGAAGTTTATGTGGGTGTATAAAAATAGAGGCAGCCAGTTGACAATGCATTGCCTTCATTTTCACTTTACACACAACTTGTTAACTAACATCTTAGGTAGCCAAGTCAGTCTACAAATCTTAAAGCTGCAGGTTCTCTTCATCTTCAGGTCTGGTTGTAGATATTGGAAGGTACTGAAGTAGATATTTTTTGTTTCTTGGAGGGATTTTTTTTTGGATTTAATAAACTCTGAAATTTACTATCCTTTTAAACATCCTTTTACCTCTGCAATAATCCAGAAAAGACTATAAAAACATTTGGAATGTGTAGAATGAAGCCTATGTTAAACCTAGCAAGCCATTTGTATCTTGAGGGGTGCCCAGAAGAACCAGTAGAAATCACTGACCATTACTTGACAAACCCTGAAGACACATGCCATTGTTCATGTCTGTGGGAAGTATATCAGAGCTTTGTATTGCTAGCAGTGTACGACGAGAAGAGTTAAAATTGAGCTTCACTTGTGTTCCTCACTTACTTGGAGACCTGAAGTAAATCTTTAAAGAAAGATGCCTTCCTTGTTGCATGAAACTTTGTATTCTTTTCTAAAGATACTTAAATTTCTTTATCTTGTATACTGTTTCAGTCATTAGCATTGCAAGGATCTCTTGCAACATCCTCTCTTACAAGGTTGTGTAAGTCTATGATATCACACTACTTGGCCACACTTCTCTTGCCATAAAAAAAAATCAAGAGTGGGGAAGCATCAGAGATGCTGTTTGACTTCTCTGGACAGACTCCTTCACATGAGATTTGCTATTGCAAAACCAGTCTGTCATTCAGGGTCAGAATGGATTCTTGGATTAAGTGATTATCACTGTTGTCAACCCTAAAAATAGATACTGCTGTAATGGCAGAAACAAAGTGCCCAGACAAGTGAAGTAGGGCTTCCAACGGTGTTTTAATGGGTGCAAGAGTGTCCAGGCAAGGGCATTGTATCTTCATACAGAGTTACCCACATGTTTAATCACAGAAAATTGTTGCAAATTTTAACCTTTTTCAGCCCTAAATGTTTTTAGAAGATCTACAAGTTTGCTTAGAACCAGCTGAAATGTTTGATTCCTTTCCCGGGTTCCTCATTGCTGCAGAAATACAGGCATTGCCGTGAGCAACAAGCGTGGCTCTTACAGTTCTAATAAGAATTTTGCAGAGGATGGCATATGTCCTGTCACTTAAGCTGACTTTTTCCAGTAGCTGCCCTCATCTTGAGTCTGTGGGACTGTCAGACCCAAGGTTATACTTTTATTTCAGACAAAGTGTTGTCACAACAGTTACAGGTGTTGGAATGAAAGTAATTTTTCATGATGAAAATCAGTTTGGGGGAGGGTGTTGCATAGTAATGACTGTGCTGTTTCACAGCAAAGCTCTGTATAGCCCAGTGCCCTGTCTGACTCTGGCTGACACCAGAAGCCTGGAAAACAGTAGGAGAACAAAATAAACTAATCCTGCCCTAGAATAGTCTCCTAGTCTCTTAAAACTTGTAGTTTAGGGACTTGCAGTTGATCTATCTATTGGTAGCACAGATACAGAGGAGTTGCCTTTTATGTATCTGCATTTTGTATATACATCTGGTTTTAGCAGTAGTAATTTTGCAGTGTTTTCTAGTGATTTCAGGCCTCTAGGGTGATTAGAGTCTGTTTTTTAAAGTAGGGTCTTTGTCACCATTTAAAAATGTGTTGCAGTAGAAATCTTATGAAATAGATCAATTGACATCATATCAATAACAAATAAAGTTAATTTCAGATTATAGGAGGACTTTGTTTAGGTAACAAATTTGGCTTATTCTGTCTTTTTTTTAGAGGAGTAATTCAAGTAGAGATGTGGAGAGAAAAACGTGTTTATTTTGTGTGGGGAATTTAATGTGTGTTCAGCTGGAGAAATAGTTATGCACTGTAACACATTTTGCTGCAAATAAATACATTGTGTACAATTGAAGAGAAATTTCGGGGGGACATTCAGATGTTGTCCATGATCAATAGAACTCTGCTAATCTGAAATAAATAGTAAATGTGAGTTTCATGCACTTGTGTGATGAAATATTGTCTCTAAATCACATGGAATTAATAAAATTTATGGCTTTTATACTTCATATAAACAACTTGTAATTTTTTCTCAATTATAGCTCTCTTACCAGTGGACAGTGATAGCAAATACACCACTTGACCCAAACTTATTAATCAAAAAACATTAAACTTTTTATTCTCATCATATTACAAAAGATGGCTTTCGTGCTTTTTTCATTCTTATACCACGCTTCTGGTATTTTAGATGTTTTCTTCTCAAAATGGTTACAGTAGTACTGATGTCCAAGGGAGAAAATACCTGTCCTTGCATTTTGCCATGCATATGCATTGCAAACACTTAATAGGCAACACTGATTCTGCTTTATGTAGTTTTCTCTTAAAGAATATATGCCAATGCCCATCCGAACTCTCATTGCAGATATTGATTTTTTTTCTTGCCTTTTTTTTTTTCCTCATTTTCATCTTAGTTGGTGTCAGCATTCTTAATATGATTGTGCAGACAATGCATGCTTTTATGGCTTCTTGGGAGATACTAATATGGGCTGTTCCATCCAGACACTTCTGGGTAGATGCAGACTTGCTTGATCTGTGCTATGAATATCTGGACTTGAACCAGATCTGAACAAGAAGGAAGTTAGTGTGTTGCTAATCCTGAGGAGATAAGCTCATCTCTTATATAGTGGACAGAGCAGGGTTATGTCTGCCTGTAAAGCCTCTGGAGACATACACGTTGCCAGTTTTGGTCTCACTCTTAGATCTGTGTAAATATTCCTGAATTGTAATGAGCTTGGGTGTATATATGCAGTACTCAACCAGAATGCATTGTCCAGGATCTAACAGTGAGAACAGAGTCTCTCCCTCTCTAATACATGTGCTAAACTTGTTGAATTATGAGAAAAAAAAAAAGCAATTACTATTCTGCTTTTCCTTGCAGGCAGTATGGGCTCTTGGCAACATTGCTGGAGACAGCACTATGTGCAGAGACTATGTATTGGACTGTAATATCCTGCCACCTTTATTGCAGTAAGTCTGTTTTAATATGTTTTCCAGAATTGTGCTTGTGTGTTTGATAAGGCTGAAGTTTGTTTTTTGCCTTGAGGAATTTGTTTATTGTGGACTAATCAGACTTTTTATTGGGGGTTCCTGAACTACTGTTGTAACGGAGTTAAAATGGAAACGTGTTTTAGGAGCAGCTAAGCAGGAACTACTTTACAGAGTGGGTGCATGCCTGGCCTTTTTATAGAGTCATAGAATAATTTAAGTTGAAAGGTACCTCTGGAGGTCATCTAGTCAGAGGCTTTCTTCATAGGAGGTGAGATCAGATTAGATTGCTCAACTACTTAACCAGTCAAATTTGGAACATCAAAGGTAGATTCTGTAATCACCTGGGGCAACCTATTGCAGTATTTGACTGTGTCATGGTGAAATACAGTGTTCTGACAGCTAATCAGAATTTTCTGTTTTATCTTGTGACAATTGTCTGTTGTCCTGCCACTACATACCTGTGAGAAGTAGAAGTGTCTAGCTTCCTCTTTTCTATATCCACGTTAAAAGTGCTGCAGGCAGCAGTTACGTCTCTCTCCTCTTATGCAGTGTCCTCCTAAGGTGTAACAAATCCAAGTCTCTAACCCTCTTGTTGCTTCATTTTTCTAGTCTGCTAACTATCTTGATGTCCTCTGCTGAAGGATCATTTATTGCTGAAACAGTGACACCATCTTGCATTGTCATGTCCAAATTAGGATTACTTAGTTTGTCCTTTGAACACGGGGTTTGCAGCAGTAGAGTTCTCTGCTGCTCTCATAAGGTCATTGGTACAGTGCAGGATTGCTGTGAGAAAAAGAAACTAAGTTGTTGCTCTAGTGGAAGCACTAGGTATTGCCCTTCTCTATCCCTTCTAGGCCCAAGAGCACTGTGACTAGTCATTTTGAAGTTGTCAGGAAAATGCCTTTTTTAGAGGCTACACACTGTGTTTGACTCCACAGTCTTCTCCACAGCCACCTCCTCAGACACCTTTAGAAGTCAGGGCTGGGAGTGCAAGAAGACCGTGCTGTCAGTGCTGATCTCACCCAAGAGGACTCACAGCCTAACAGTGGCTGGCACGCATTTGGTCAGGGCAGTAGTCCTAATGTGCACACCAAAACTGCCCTCTCACATCTCGTGAAGGTGTCAGGATTAGCATTCAACACATCGCTGGGCTTACTTGTCTTATGGAGCAGAAGTTGAACTCTGCAGCTGGTGTGTGGATGCTGCCCCTTAACTGCAGGAAGAGACTGATTGGGGTGGTCTGTAGAATCATGTTCTAGCAAGAACCCAGTGGGCAAGGCTTTCCTACACTGGGACTGGAGCCAGTGTGCACAGGGAGTCTCTCAATGGTGCTTGCTGTGAGATACGTGACTCTTGAATGTTTAGGAAACCTTAAACCTGATTGTATATGTTTTCTGAGGATAAGTTTTATTCTCCTTCACAAATTAACATACAAATGTGTCGATGTGGGGCTGATAGTTTGAGACTTACATAAAAATGCTGTTCAGCAAAGAGAGTGCTCTCCAAAGCTACTTACACATCCTGCCACTTGGAGTAACTTCGTCACAGTTCCTGCACCTTTTGACTCGTAACCTGCCACACCAGTATCTAAGCAATTAAATTAGCATACTTTCAGTATAATGGTTATTGTTCTTGTCAGGATGCTAGGATGCATGTTACTAGCATGTGTGTTAGTGTCCCACTATCAAGCATGATTTTCCTCAGGATGTGTTTTTATGGAGGAAAAAAAAAAAAAAAACAAACCAGCAAACCAACGACAAACCAACAAACAAACAAAACCCCAAATATAGCATGTTTTGTCCTGGTGTATGTTAAAATGTAGGCCTGAGTTATTTTAACGATTCATGCAGTTGACCCTACAGGGCTGTCTGGATTTCATTTCTAAAAAGCAATGGTTGGAATTTTTTGTTGGTTTATTTTAGATTGCTTTCAAAACAGAACCGTCTCACTATGACCCGAAATGCTGTATGGGCTCTTTCCAACCTCTGCAGAGGGAAAAATCCTCCGCCAGATTTTGCCAAGGTAAGAGATGTTTGAAAGGAAGCGTGCTGGGAGGTGGTGGTAGCCAAATTAGCAATAAGGGTAGTGAAACTTAAACTAAACAGCAGAAATATTTCAGAATTTCTTTGAAACAACGTAGGGGCTTCTTACAGATGAAGGTTTTGAATGTATTTAGTCCATTGGGCAGATGTTGACAACAACTGTTTCAACATAGCTGTCCCCCTAGCTTTTTATTACTGTTCCTGTACCAGAGGTGACCATCCCACAGCAGAATGCAACTGTACATGCTGGTGGCTGTAGTGTGAAGTATGGCAGATCTTAGTGGACACGTGTGAGCTGAAGCTGCCAGACTGCAGAATTCTCACGGTGCTATCCTGTTGACATGCTTTTCCACACTTGTATAGCTACAGCCCTGCATAGAAGTCTTACACAGGTCTGAAATATTCTGAGGATTGAACCTCACGATCCCAGTTCCTAGTCCTGTAGTGTCACATACAGAATTAACTGACATGTTAATGTGTCTTCTGGCCCTTTTGATTGCATAATGTGTGTATCTCCTCTTAATGTCTTACAGGTTTCACCTTGTCTAAGTGTGCTTTCCTGGCTGCTTTTTGTCAATGATACAGATGTATTAGCTGATGCCTGCTGGGCTTTGTCCTATTTGTCTGATGGCCCCAATGATAAAATCCAGGCTGTGATTGATGCAGGAGTCTGCAGAAGACTTGTGGAATTGCTGATGTAAGAAATTTGTTCTGAGCACATGTATGATCCACTCTTTTCCCTAAAATCAAGGTTCCAGCAATAGGAAGTTTAATTATATATGTCTTGAAATGTAGTAATTTCAAAGAAAGCAAGAACTGAGTTTTAATTTTACCTGTCTTTTCAGTCTTCTCTATTTGTCATAAGCAACAAACAATGGAACTTTTCTTGTATTACTTTTGCTGTTTCTTAAGAGATTTTTTTCCTGCACCCAACAGATGCATTTTTGTAAACTCCTTAGTATATATGGGAATATATATTTTATATATT
>NW_008613639.1:6810-7237 GCF_000691845.1 Merops nubicus | reverse complement strand
GGGGGTGGGTGGTGACTCAGGGGTGCTGACATCGTCCTCTCCCAGACCATGGGGAGTGTCAGGACCAGCCTGAAATGCCGCTGTGCCAGGCATCCCTGATGTGTGGTCCCCAGGGAGGGGCAGGCAGGTGATTTTGGAGGGCATGGGCTCCAGCAGGGCACTGGGCTGCTGCGGAGAGGTGCTCTGCACCCCAGTCCTGCCCATCGCTCCCTCTCCGTGAGCACGGGGTGAAAACAGTCCCCACGGTCCCCACCCCGCTCCACTGAGGAGCCACCTCATCTCAGGTCCTCGAGGCAGAGGTGGTTGCCCACGCAAGGCCCTGTTTGGGGGCACAGGGGTGTGTGGATAAGGCCCTTGGACATCTCCATCCCCGAGAGAGGAGCTCCAGGGGGGTGCTCGGTGCCCTGCTCTGTGGGCGAGCAGCGGC
>NW_008613639.1:5844-6771 GCF_000691845.1 Merops nubicus | reverse complement strand
GCTGATGAGCGATGGCTTCCTGAATTGCAGCCCCTAACCTGATTAAGCCGGTGCCTTGGCAGTGCCTGCTCCTCCCCGGGCCCAGATCTCATCCCTGGCCCTAACGAGGAAAAATCTCCTGTCTTTCAAAGGTCGTTGCTGGGGGAAGCTCGTCCAAGGGCAGAGCAAAGGAGGGAGCAGGGAGGGTGCCAGGAGGGCTGGGGTGAACCCCACGGCCCTTCCCCATGCTGGGTTCAGTGATGACTTCCAGCAAGGAGCAACTCAATGGGACCCATTTACTGGAGAGGGGGGGGAAAAAAAAAGGAGGGGAAAAAAGGAAGAAGAATTCTGTCCCCCGCGGGGCTGGGCGCTGCCTCTGTGCCCAGAATGCTGCTGCTGGAACATTTTGCGTGGGGGAGAAACCTCAGACTCCTGGGCTCTTCCCCCCCCACGTCTCGTAGGAACCCTGCCAGGGAGGGAGCGCTCTGGCTCGGGGGAGGCTTTGCCCTTTCGGAGCAAACAAAGAGCAGCTTGTGCAGCTGGGGGATAGCTGGGGCTGCTCCGGGACCCTCCTGAACACCCCCCCGAGTCTCCAGTGCTCTGGACAGATTCCTTTTCCCCTGACGTCCACCCCGGGCAGCTGGGGGTGTGGGGACACGTCTGCCCTCCCTGCACACCACGGGGCTCAGGGGCTCTGGGGCAAGAGCCCCGCTGCTTTGAGGCTGAGGATTCTGCTCTCTCCGGCTGTTCTGAGTGGATCATCTCTTGTCTGTGCAGCCCTGCAGCCCCTTTTCCCAGGGCTGTCTCAGGTGGAGCAAGAGGCTCCAGCACTTTCGTTTTGTGGCTCTGGCCGGCGTGTTGCAGACTCTGACATCACCCTGTCCCAGGGCTGGGCTGGGCCGTCCCCTCCCCGTGCGTGTTCCCGGGGATGAGGGGAACGGGAGGAAA
>NW_008613639.1:5239-5475 GCF_000691845.1 Merops nubicus | reverse complement strand
TGGCAGACGCCAGGGGCAGGGGGAGAGGGCGGCACGGCCGGGGGGGGGCACGCCAGGCTGCTGCCAGCTCCTTCTGCCACATTCGTGCCCTTCAGCAGCAGCAGTTTCCTTCCCTGCTGCCGGCAGTTGGGACAGGAGGAAGCCACCAGAGCTCTGCTCCTGGTCCTGGCCAAAATTAGGGCTGGGCTGGAGGAGTCCCTGGGGAGTGTCAGCCCGGTGGGCTGGGGGCGTGCCCG
>NW_008613639.1:1699-5167 GCF_000691845.1 Merops nubicus | reverse complement strand
TGCCCGAGGAGCCGGTGCCCTCCCTGTCCAGGGCCACCCGCCGGGGTGTCGGGGCCGGGCCCCACCTGTCTCCATTCCCTGCTGAGGGCTGAATGGCCCCAGTGTGGAGCTGAACAACTGCGGGGGGCTGGCAGGAGCCCACCCCCCTTGGCACACTGGCAGCTGCAGCCCCCTGCGGGCGCCTGGATCTCGGCCAGCCTGGAGAGGCCCCAGGTCCTACAATCCCAGACTGGGTGAGAAGGGACCTTTAGAGCTCATCTCATCCAACCCCCCACAGGGAGCAGGGACATCTAGAGCAGGGTGCTCAGAGCCCTCAGCCTCCCCTGGAAGGTCTCCAGGGCTGGGGCAGCGACCACCTCTTGGGGTGACCCGTAGTGGGCAGAGGCCATGGCAGTGTGTCTGTGAGCCCCGTGGTGCCACCTGGGGCTGTGGGCGTTGAGCAGAGGCAAAGGAGGTGGGATTGGTTAATGAAATGCATTGAACTCAGTCCACAGAGATGCCACAAAACCAAACTGGGGTTACCACACCTTTGTTCTGGAGTGGTGCTGAGTCAGCATCGCCTGCTGTCGATCGTAAACCAGTTTCCTCTCCACGGCGAAGGTGCCTGTGGCTGGGTTACCCTCCCAGCTGTGGCCAACAGTGGGGTTTTATTGCTGCCTTCCCATGTGTAGAGACAGGAGGTTTTATCAATGCTGAGCAAGAGCTAAAGGGCCCCCAGGGGGCAAGAGGCTGGGGCCAGACTCTGTTCAGTGGTGCCCAGGGACAGGCCAAGGGGCAACGGGCACCAGCTGGAACCCAGGAGGTGCCACCTGAGCAGGAGGAGAAACTTCTTTGGGGGGAGGGTGGCCGAGCCTGGAGCAGCTGCCCAGAGAGGCTGTGGAGTCTCCAAACTGGAGAGATCCCAAACTGGGCTGGATGGGATCCTGGGCACCCTGCTGTGGGTGAGCTGCTGGAGCAGGGGGGGGGATGAGATGATCCCCAGAGGTCCCTTCCAGCCCCCACCATGCTGGGGTTCTGTGAGGTGTAATAGTGATGGGGACAAAGTTCCCCAACCCCAGCAGCACCCGTGGTGACTGCCCCACTCCTGTGCTTGATCCCCCTTCCTTTCAGGGTTGCCCCGTGGCAGGTCGTGGTGCTGCAGCCAGGCTGAGGAGCCACCAACGGCTCTTCTGGAGCTTTTGAATGTTTGCAGTGGGGCTGGGAGTGGCTCAGAAGCGCTTCTGTCGGAGAGGCTTTCTGATAGCAGAGGCTCTCAGCCCTCTTGGACAGAAGCCACCTCCAACCACTTGCTCTGGCTCTGCTTCCAGCATCCACGTCCTGGCATCCAGCTCCATGCCCCCAGCCCTGGCACGGTGCTTGGCTGGAGGCTGAGCTCACAAGGGCTGATTTGTTGGGGGTTAATTTAATACTCGTTTAGGGACACGCCTTTGCTGTTAAAGCCCCAGCTTTGAGTTCACATGAGCCCCCAAAAATGCCCAAGCTCTTGATGTTCATGTGTAACGTGGACTTCAAAGGGCCAGGAGCCCACCAGAGACTCGGCCCTTGTGCTCGTAGGCACCCGGCTGTTCTCCAGCACTGGGGGTGACCAGTTGCCCAGTTGCAGCTCCCAGTCCCTACTGGGAAGAGTCACTTGTCCCCCTCTCCTTGCAGTGCGGTGGCCAAGCAGAGTTCTGGGCTCACGGGTGGCGGTGGGGAGGGCTCTGGATGCCAAGCTGGCAGCCCAGGGGTGAAGCAGGGGGTGACTGGTGGCAGGAACCCCACCGTGCTGCCCTTCGTGGGGTTTAGTGCCTGCCCCCCCGAGGGGAGGGTTGGCTGAGTCACACTCAGCTGCGTGTCTGGGGCTGGCACAGGGTGTGGCTGGCACGTCCCGGGCTGCCCCCCACGCCTGCCCCTTCCTTCCTGGTGTGGCAGCCTCTGGGGGGGTGAGGATGCCCCCCAGTCGTCTCCCCACAGCCCCCTGGGCACTGGGGGAAGCTGGAGGGGGTTTTGCCAAGCTGAGTGTGGGCACTGGGGAGGGCAGATCTGCCCCTTGGCATCGTGCTTTTGCTGGCTGGGTGGCACCTGGAGCCCCCATTGCAGGGCAGAGACAGGAACCCCTGGGGTTTTGGGGGGCACACGTGTCCCAGCTCACCAGCAAAGCCAATTATTGCAACCCAGCCTTGGCTCTGCTGCAAGAAGCCCCCGGGCTGGGGCTGGCCCTGTGGCAAGTGCCATGTGGGCACGTGTGGCCGAGCAGGAGGCTGGTGCTGGGAGGCTGAGCTGGCAGCAGCCCCATTCACAGGGTGACTGCAGGCAGCAATTGGGGCTAAACTGCACTTTTTAGGGATGGTGGGCGTGGTTCTATCCTGCCCAGCAGGTCTGGGCTTCCTCCTGGCAGGGCAGGTGGGCAGAGGGGTGCTGGTGCTCACCTGTGCCCCTGTGCTGAGCTGCCCGTTCCCAACGGCATCGCCCCGGGAGGTTCCAGCCAACCCAAAACCAAACCTTGGGGCGACGTCAGCACCCCTTTATCTGCGCTCCCCAGCCCCTTTGTTCCCAGGGAGATACGTGGCAGCTGAACCCAACAATCTGCCCCTTTGTTTCCTAAGCAAATTTTGCTGCCCGGAAGGTTTGTGTACCCGGGTTTATGGAAAACAGGATCAGCTGCTGCTGGGGAGGAGAGCGGAGACCTTGAGCTTGCTTTCTGTTTTGTCTGTCTCGGGTCCTCTCCCAGGGCCCCTGTTCCCAGCTGTGATCAGGATCACGTTGGCTTTAGCTTGGATATTAGGAAAAAATTCCTCACGGAGAGCGTTGCCGAGCCCCAGGACGGGCTGCTGGGGAGATGGTTGAGTCACCAGCCCTGGATGTGTTTGAAAGTCATCTGGATGTGGTGCTGAGGGACACGGTTTGGCAGTGGAACCAGAAGCGTTCGGTTAATGGTTGGATTTGTTGATCCTAAAGGTCTTTTCCAGCCTAAACAATTCTTTGGTCCGTCCCTGCAGCAGAGCTTGGCGTGCAGAGATGCCCCCGGCCCGCGTGCGGAGGGCAGGGAGGGCACCACCACGTTTGCACGGTGCTGGCACCGGCGTTTCCGTGCTGCTGGGGCTGGAATTTGCATCCCTGCTCCCCCCGTGCTGCCCCACGGCCTGGCTGCCGTGCCAGGTCCCAGGGAAACACGAGCTCAGGGCTGGTCCCCCCCCAGCCCCGGCCCCAGCCCTGGGCCCGCAGATGTGATTAAAGGAGTGACTCAGCTCACTGGTTTTAACTCCGGCTCTGAGGCCTCTCCCCACCGTGGCAGATCCCCAGGGAATGGCAGAATCTGCACTTTGTCTTCGTCCTTCAGGGTGGTGTTTTATGGGCTTTGCATTTGGTGTTCCTCAGGAGAACATTGTCCTGGAGTCAGCCCCACGTTCTGCAGTGTCGGGGGGGTGGCACTGCAGAACTGGCCCATGACGTTTGGAGCTAGTTATTGCAACAGCCGGAATTAGTCCT
>NW_008613639.1:988-1434 GCF_000691845.1 Merops nubicus | reverse complement strand
CCTGACCCACGTTGTCCAGAGGGGTGGTCGCTGCCCCATCCCTGGAACCATTCCAGGTGAGGTTGGCCGGGGCTCTGGGCACCCTGCTCTGGTTGGGGCTGTCCCTGCTCCCTGCAGGGGGGTGATCAGATGAGCTCTGAAGGTCCCTCCCCACCCAAACCTGTCTGGGGTTCTGTGATGTGTCCACTAAACTGCACTTGTCACCTCTGTGGATGTTCAGAGTCTTGCAGTGGGTACTTGGAGTTTCCTCGTGCTCTCCTCTGCCTGCAGGCACAAGGCAGGTCTCAGCTTTAAACAGGCTCTTCTCTTATAAACAACACAACAAATTGTTGGTAAATTCTGGAAGCAGAAACTTTCTTCTTCTGCCTTTCCAACTGCAGCCTTGGAGATGGAGAGTGATCAACAGGGACAGTGCTGGTTCCATGTCTGAGCTGTGTCTAAAAAAT
>NW_008613639.1:0-920 GCF_000691845.1 Merops nubicus | reverse complement strand
GACGTCCTTGCTTTAATCTATATCTAAGGTGGTTTAAGATCAAGCCATCGAGTGTCTTTTAGATACACTGATCCCAGATTCTGTGGGAAGGCAGCAAAAGGCAAGCTGGCACACTCATGTTTATCATGTATAACCTCAGGGTCGTGCCAGGTCTTTATTTTTTTTTTTAATAATGGGAAATGCAGTTTTGGCAAGGGAGGAGCCTGGAAGTGCCAGGACCAGCCCAGCCCCTCGGGACCTGCGTCGGCAGAAACGCCGGCCGGGTTTTGCCGAGCTCTGCAAACAGCAGCTCGGGGACAAACCTGGGGCTGGAGCAGTTCTGCTAAATCAGCTTTCAACTGGTGGCACTTGGTGGGTTTTTTTTTTTTAATAATGGGAAATGCAGTTTTGGCAAGGGAGGAGCCTGGAAGTGCCAGGACCAGCCCAGCCCCTCGGGACCTGCGTCGGCAGAAACGCCGGCCGGGTTTTGCCGAGCTCTGCAAACAGCAGCTCGGGGACAAACCTGGGGCTGGAGCAGTTCTGCTAAATCAGCTTTCAACTGGTGGCACTTGGTGGGTTGTCCCAGCCCAGGGCCTGTGGCTCTGCCCGTCCCAGGGGTTCGGTGGTGAAGGGGATCCACAGGGAACTCTGCCCTCGTTTTCGGGGTCTGCACGCCCCTGGCCCCGCTGCCTCCCCGCAGCCCGTGCTCACCTGCTCTGTCCCAGCACTCTGTGCCCGTCTCCTGTGGATTGTTGCACCCTAGAAATGTTCAGGGCCCCTGGGGAGGGGGTTTCACAAGGAGCAAGGCACAGGCAGAGCCTGTTCCACGCTGTGGAGAATAAATCCTGCCCCTGGTCTGTGCAGACATGAGGTTTGTGCCTAATGCAAACCTCACCTGGGAAAACACAACGTGGGCAGTGGAAAGAGAAGTCCCAGACTCA
>NW_008613638.1:0-6135 GCF_000691845.1 Merops nubicus | reverse complement strand
CCCCTCCCTGCCCTGTGCCCACGCTCCTTGCTGAGGCTCGTTGCACAGAGGACCATGCTTAGGGTGCAGATGATGCTTCTGCCTCTGGGAGAGGTGCCAGTGGCACGGGGGAATCCCTGGATTTTGGGCAGGCAGGGCGTGCAGGCTGCTCCAGGCGAGCAGCTGCTGCCTGGGGATGATGTTTGTTGTGGTGTTTCTCCACAAGCAGCCTCTTCCCCTGTTGCCTGGGCACAGGAGCCTGAGCTGCCTGCTGGTACCAGGACCCGGGTGGGTGAAGAAGCACCTACATCTTTTCCCAGGGCTGGGGTGCACCCGTGGTGCAGATTTCAGCAGCCCCCTTGGTGCTGGTGAATGAATCAGCCCGGTGGTGCTCGGGGCGTGGGAGCAGAGCGGGGCAGGGGCTGGTTGGGAGCCAGGAGGACGCCCCCGGCGCCGGGGCGTCAGGCTCCCAGCTGAGACAGCTCCTCAGCAGAAGTGTCACGGGGGAGGGAGGGATGGATCCGTGGCAAAAGCTCGAGTGAAGTCATGGAAAATCAGCAGCCACCCCCGGCAGCCGCAGCGCCGAGCGGGGTTCTGCCCTGCGAGTGGGGAAACTGAGGCACGGAGCCTCGCTCTGCCCAGGGTGGGGGGACTTCTGCAGGATCCTGCCTCTGTGACAAGTGCACGGTCCTCTCCCCGTGGCTGCAGACTGCTTCCCCATGTTCCAGCTCAGGGGAACCTGCATCCAGCTGGGGCTGGACACCAGCCCGACTGCTGGGACCCCAGCGCTCCCCTTCGCCCCAGGGCTCACCCTGCCTGCTGCCCTGGTGGTGCCATCTCCCTCTGCTGGTTCAGCTAGCCTGGAATGAAGCAGAAGTCAAAGGCTTTGTCCTAGTGGAGCAAAGGGCACAGGGTTTGGTTATGAAGCTAGAGGAGAAAAAGGGTGAAACAGCAGCAGATGGGCACAGGGACAGTGAGCGAGCAGCTGTGAGAGGACAGGACAGTGACCAGCACTGTGGCTTTTCTGCCTTGGGTTGGTTGCCACTAACGTCCCTCCTTGTCACTGTGGGTGGACCTGAGTGCAGACCATGTTCTGGAAGAGGGATGTGAGCTTGGTGTCGTGTTGGGCACATCCTTCTCCTCCCTTCCAGGGGTTCCAGCTCACGGCATAAAAAGGAATGGGCATTTCTCCAGCACTGCCACAGTCCTGTCAGCCCAGCCATGCTGCCAGGTCCTTGTGGGAACTGGAATCCTGGACTGGCTGAGGCTGGAAGGGACCCCAGAGATCATCCAGTCCAACCTCCAGGCATGGGCAGGGACACCTCTCAACCAGACCAGGTTGCTCAAGGCCTTGAACACCTCCAGGGAGGGGCATCCACAGCTCTCTGGGCAATCCAGTCCAGAGTCTGGGCACCCTCGTGCTGAAGAACTTCTTCCTGAGATCCAGCCTAAACCTGCTCCCCTTCAGTTTGAACCATTTCCCCTGCTCCTGTCTCTGGACACTCCTGTGCCAAGTCCCTCTCCAGCCTCCCTGGAGGTTCCTTCAGGTGTTGGAGGCAGGTCTAAGGTCCCCCTGGAGTCTTTTCTCCTCCAGGCTGAACAACCCCAGTGCCCTCAGCCTGTCCCCAGAGCAGAGATGCTCCAGCCCCGGGATCATCTCTGTGGCCTCCTCTGGACTCATTCCAACAGATCTCTGTCCCTTTGATGGTGGTGACACCAGAACTGGGTGCACTATTTGAGTTGGGATCTCACAGGAGCAGAGTAAAGGGGCAGAATCACCTCTCCTGACCTGCTGCCCACACCCCTCTCCGTGCACCCCAGGGTGCAGTTGCCCTTTGGGCTGGGTGAGTGCATGGCCAGCTCCTGTTGAGCTTCTCACCAAACACCCCCAAGTCCTCCTCAGGGCTGCTCTCCCCAGCTCTGTGCCCAGTTTGTGACTGTGCCTGGGACTGCCCTGACCCAGGCAGGTGGCACTGGCCTTTTTTTTTCTGGATGGGCTCCCGCCCCGCCAGTGAGTCCCACACCACACAGCTTGGTGTCACTGGCAGACTTGCTGAGGGTGCCCTCAGTGCCACCATCCATGTCCCTGACAAAGGTGTTCAGCAGCCCTGGAGCCAGCACAGACCCCTGAGGAGCTCCACTGCTCACTGGTCCCCACCTGGACTTGGAGCTGTTGGTCACAACTCTTTGAGTGCCACCTTCTGCCCAGTCCCTTATCCCCTGAGTGGCCCATCCATCAGATCCCTGTCTCTCCACCCTAGATGCCATGCAGGACACTGCCAGATGTGCTACAGAACCTTGTCAGTGCAGGGGGCTGGAGTGGGGCTGTGGTGACAGGGTTTGGGGGGGTTTGGGTGGCTGTTCCTCATGGTTTGGGGTAACCCCTCCTGCCTGCGAGGGCAGGTCTGGAGCTGGGGGAGATCCAGCTCGTGGGCTTGGTGTGAGGACTCTGTGGCTTCACCAGCACCCTTGCTGGGCTCCTCATGAGCTCCTGGCCACACTGCCACGCTCATGGGTTTAGCAGCAGCTTCAGAGCTGTCACCCTCTCTCCCTGGGGTTGTGTTTTGGGCTGTTACAAACCCCGAGGTGACGTCTGAAGGTGAACTTGGGCTTGTTGAGTCTCTTGGCTGGGCTTTGAGACCTCGTCAGAGGGATCAGCCAGTTTGGGAGCCCCTCCAAGGCTCATCCCCATCTGTCAGCTCCCCAAGAGGTGCTAAGGCAGGAGGGTTGGGTGTTGGTGTGTCTGCCCCAGCCGTCCCTTCCCATCCAGACTCCTCCTGGCAGTACCCTGCAGTGACACCTTCCTCTGGGGTCAGCTGAGGACACGGAGCCCATTTGGGGGACAGGGAAACTGAGTCAGGAGCTGTAACACAACCCATGGAAGACTCTCCAAGGGGTGACAGGTCCTGTAAAGTGGTGCACGGGCCTGAGTGTAGGTGCCAAGCTCTGTTAGGGGTGTTCCCCCTGCCCTGCACCCTGCTCCCCGGGGATTTTGGCTCGCTGGCTGCCCAGCTTGCTTTGCAGAACAATGGTGGTCCTGCACAATGGTGAGGAGCAGGTGGCTTTCTGAAAATACTCTCTGGAAGTTGTGTGTAATGCCTCCCCTCCCACTGGGAACTATAAATACTGGTTGAATACTGACACTTCTCCCTGCAAAGAAACGGCCAGATCTGGACGTTTTCCCTCCTGGTTTCTCCTCTGGCTTGGAGCAAGCAAGGGTTGAGGATGAACTACTTTTGGGGTTTGGAGCAAGCCTTTGGGGCAGAAGCATGCCCGTGGAGGTAAGATACTGGGAATAGTTGGCTTGTATTGCTTGCAGTGGCCTCTGTCCCCACGCTTTAGGGGCACCTGCTGCACCCTGGCACCTTGAGGCAGGTCCAAAACCTGGAGGTGCTTCCCCAACGTCCTGTCCATTGCTTCTCCAGCCAGGGACAAGTTGGGCATTGTCCCCTGGGGACCACAGGTGACTTCCCAGGCCTAGACAGGAGAGGAGGCACCCCTAGATCTTTCCCCCAGTCCCTACCACACCCATAGCACAGGTCTCCACAGCAGTGACTCCCCCTCTGCAAATCCACCTCACCCTTGGGGGGGGGAATCGAGTCCTTGGCTGTGAAAAATTGGCACCTTATTTCTAGCCAGAATGCCTCATTTCCCTTATTCTCCCTGGGTGTCCTGGCCACAGGCTGTCCCTGGCACGGGCTGGGTACCATCTGTGCAGTGCCCTGTGCTTGGCAGGGCTGGGTTTGGGAGTGTGGAGGCACCAGCACCATATGGGCCTCCTGGGCACTTGGATCTTCCTCGTCCTTCTCAGGGGACTGGAGATCCCCAGAGGCCCCGGCGCATCCTGGAGGAGATGTGAGGACTTGGGAGGGATGCTGGGGTGAGGCTGGATCTCTGATTGGTTTCCTCATGGAAATGCAGCTTTTTTTTCCCCCCCGTGGGTTGCCCCAGGTGGAGAAGCCAGAGTTGTGGAGCTTCTGCACAGGGCTGCTCAGGTCCAGGCTTGTGAAAGTGTGAGAAACCCGTGGAATGTAGAGGAAGGAGTCTGTGCCCAAGCACAGGGGTAAAGGGAGGAGAGGAGGGGTGGAGAGTGGTCCTGTGGGGCTGTGGAGAAGGGTGGAGGAGCCGCTGGCACACGTGGAGCTCAGCTGGCTGCCTGCAGTGCAGACAAGCTCCATCCACAAGCAGCCTGAAGTCCAAACAAGCCCCATCCACAAGCAGCACCTCTCCTGCAGTCCTGGGGCAGAATCTCAGCCCGTGCCCACAGGAGCATGTGGCAAAGGCACCTCCAAGACTTGCTGGGGGTGAAGATCTCCCTGTCTAGGCTCTGTGCTCAGAACAGCAGCTTCCACTGTTGGGCCAGGGCACTTCAGCATCCTCGTGGTCTCGTGCATGGCAATAATCTCCATTTTCTCAGCCTCTAAGTACCACATCTCCCAGTGAGGGTAAAATGGAAAGTAGTCTCCAACAGGTCCATGTCCCTTCTGTGTTGAGGGCTCCAGAGCTGGACACAGCACTCCAGGTGAGGCCTCACCAGAGGGCAGAGTCCCCTCTCTCCATCTTCTGGCCACGCTTGAGGTGTTGAGGATGTTCCTGCTCTACCATCCTGAAGCTCAGCAGGTCAGGACTGACCTTCCCCAGGGCAGCCCAGGGGGATCAGTGGCTCAGCATGTCCTGGCTGCTCCTAAGTGGTGTCCAACAGTGTATGCTGGGACCCAGCTCCATCTGAGGGAGCAGCAACTGGAAGGAGCTGCCTGGACACGTCAGGGTGTGACACTCCTGCAGCCTGCCCGTGCAATCACAAGGAGAAGGTGAAAAAAGAAGGTCCTGCAAGAAAAAAACCCACCAGCAGAAGGACATTCTTCCTCCTGGGTGTGGCTGGGACGGGGTCAGCATGGGCTGGGGGGTTTCTCACCAAGCTCTGATGAGCTGGGAGCAGTGGGGGCTCCCCTGGTGCCTGTGCTGCTCTCTCCAGGCCAGGCTGGGCCTGGGGGGGGATTTTCCAGGAGCAGAAAAGCTCAAACTGATGTTTTTATGGGATAATCAATCTCCACGAGCTTGTTGCCTCCGAGGGGCACGTTAAACCCTCTCTGCCAGCTGCCTGCTGGGGGATGATCTCGCTGACAGAGCCACGGAGGGGTTTTTTATTTCCTCTTGTCAGGGTTGAGATGAAAGTGGAGCTGTTCAGAGACAAACCACCAGCCTGTCTCTGCCTTGGTGTGTGGGAGGTTTTGTGTGGGGATAAATGCTGGGTGGGCTTCTCTCCCTGGTGGGAAAGGGAAAGCCAAGGTGCTCCCTGGCACCCAGCATCCCCCAGGCAGCTTGGCTCCCTCCGGAGTCGTGCCGAGCAAATAATGAACACGAGGGCAAAAACCATCCCCCTCTGCTCCAGGTCTGGGCACCTCGCTGCAAAGCAGCCCCTCCATGAGGCAGGAGAGAGGGAAACTTCCCACCCCGGGGAGCAGGGAAGGCATCGCTGTGGAGAGGAGGAAGGGGGAGCAGAGCAAACACGTTTTCACAAACCTGCTTCCAGCAAGTCTGTGCCTGGCAGCCCCGTGGGACTAAAAATACCCAGCCAAGGGCTGGAGCTGTGCGGTGGCTGTTTTCTCAGCTCACCAGCTGTCTCCTTGCTCCTCTACCCGATGATTATCCCATCAGCTGAGGCCCTCTGAACCCCAGCAGAAGCATTTCTGTGGTTTTACCAGACACAGTTGAAAGGCTGAGCTTCAGAGGCAGCGTTTGGCTGCTGGTGGTGAACACGCTCAGACCCCTCCAACAGCCAGGGCTGAGGAGTCTGCCCCCGGAGCTGCTGGGGTCAGGGGCAAAGCCTGTGATGAGTTTGGGCTGTTGTCCACACAGATGTCCCCAAGGTCCTTCAGAGTGACCGGTGGGATGTGCAGGACTGGCTGGGGAAAGCTGTGCTGGGGGCAGAGGGGTGTGGGAGTGGGGGATTTTCTGTTGCTTTTGGAGAAGGAAGAAACTCCCCGTGGTGGAGGTGGTACCAGAAGGAGGGGGATGCTCCTGTCGAGCTCACCTGAGGTGGGAGGTTCTGGCACACGTGTCCCTGCACCCACTCATGTTCCCACCCATGTGCCCCTCCCTGCCTGTGTGCACACCCCTGCACACCCACCCCCTGGGGAGCAGCCCGGGGAGGAG
>NW_008613637.1:354-824 GCF_000691845.1 Merops nubicus | reverse complement strand
ATCCAATCCGGTTCCGGTCCCTGATCCTCTTGCAGTTCAATCCAGTTCAAATCCAACCCACTTCTGGTCCAATCCGGTACTGGTTTAATCCGGTTCCAGTCCAATCCAGTTCCAGTCCCTAATCCAGTTCCAGTCCAATCTGGTTCTGCTCCTTGATCCAGTTCTGATCCAATCCAGTTCAAATCCACTTCTGGTCCAATCCAGTCCTGCTTTAGTCTGGTTCCAGTCCAATCCGGTTCCAGTCCAGTCTGGTTCCAGTCCAACCCAGTTCTGGTCTGATCCGGTTCTAGTCCCTGTTCCGCTTCCTGTCCCTGATCCGGGTCCATCTGATTCTGGCTCCACCCAACTCCGGGTTCTGGTTTTTATACTGGTGCCGCTGCCGCGTCAGCCCCCCAGGAACTGGGAGCACTGCAGACAATGGGGACACTGGGGCCAGGGGCACTGGTCATATTGGTGCCCCTGACCCCACC
>NW_008613637.1:0-209 GCF_000691845.1 Merops nubicus | reverse complement strand
CGATCCGGTTCCAGTCCAATCCGGTTCCAGTCCAGTCTGGTTCCAGTCCAATCCGGTTCTGGTCCCTGATCCGGTTCCCTTCCAATCCACTTCAAATCCAATCCACTTCAGATCTGATCCAGTTCTGTTCTAATCCAGTTCCAGTCCAAACCGGTTCTGATCCAATCCAGTTCTGGACCCCGATCCGGTTCCGGTCTAATCCGGTTCCA
>NW_008613636.1:319-544 GCF_000691845.1 Merops nubicus | reverse complement strand
CGGTGCTGTGATCCACAGCACCTTGTGTGCATCATTTCTGATTTTTTTTGGTTGCTAATAGTGCTTTATTTACACTGCATTTTTCAGCCTAAGCCCCTCAGGTGCAGAATCACCCTCCTGGGACTGTCCACCTGCTCCTTGTTTAGGAGGCATGAGTAAAAACCTCCCTAACACAATTAAGCCACCCAGGGGCATACCCCGAGAGCATCACAAAGGGAGGCAGGA
>NW_008613636.1:0-260 GCF_000691845.1 Merops nubicus | reverse complement strand
CCACGTGTTCCAAGCTGGTCGGGTGCCCCTTCATGGGGTGACCAGCGTGACGGGCCCTACTCTGGGGAAGAGGAGGGGTGGGCTTTCTCCTGCCCTGCAAGGGCCCAGACTCAGGCTGAGTGTCCTGGGGACCCCGGGGTGCCAGCGGGTGAGATCCTTCACACCTCAGCTCCGAGGATGGCACGAAGCTATGGCAGCTTAAAGGGATTTCTTGTGATTCTGCTAACCCTGGGAGGTCAGAACGCAGCCCCAGGCTCCGA
>NW_008613635.1:0-781 GCF_000691845.1 Merops nubicus | reverse complement strand
TGGCAGGGATGGGGGACAGTTGGACTCACTGAGCTTAAAGGCCTCTCCCAACCATTCTGTGGTTCTCTGGTTCTCTGTGACCCTTGCCTGGGGACAGTGGAGGTTCCTGGGGGTGCTTCCCCCAGACCCATCATGGCCACATGTCCTGGGCTCCATCTCTGTGCCTGAGGGACGTGTGGCCCCAGGATGGGGTGGGGATCACTGCTGGGGACAGTTTGCAGCCACAGAGTAGGGGGGAGGCTGTTTTGGGTGGGGGGATGGTTGTCCATAATCAACCCCTTGGCTCTTGCAGAACGGCCTCTGGGTCTCCAAGGATTTTGGGGAGAATTGGGAGGAGATCCACAAAGCTGTCTGCTGTGGCTGCCCACATTGGGGGGGGCCAGTGGCATCCTGGTCACCATGTCCCACCTGCTTTGGGGGTTCCCCCCCTTCCCTTCTCTTCCCCAGGGGTGCCAACAACACCATCTTCTTCACCACCTACCTGAACAACTCCTGCAGTAAGAAATTCTGGGTCTTGATTTTTCTGGGGGGGGTGGAGTCACCATCCCTCTGAGGGCTCGGCAGGGGTGGGGTTCTGGGGGGGGTGGAGGCACCAGCCCTCTGAGGGCTCGGCAGGGGTGGGGGGCATCGACCCATTAACTTCTGAAGGGTGCTGGGGAGCACGCCCAGGACCCCCTCAGCCTGCTCAGGGCTTGCTGTGCAACCCCATGGTGCCACCCACAGCCCCGTGGTGCCACCCACAGCCCCATGGTGCCACCCACAGCCCCATGGTGCCCCTCAG
>NW_008613634.1:5325-8618 GCF_000691845.1 Merops nubicus | reverse complement strand
AAGGATTCTAGGATTCCATGAAAAGCCACCTCCCATGCTGTTCCACTGAGCAGCTCTTTTATGATCAGGACTTAATTTAAGTGATCTTCTCTATCTCTGATTGCATGATATAATCAAGTTCCTGGGATTTTTAATTTTTTTAATTTATTTTTACCTATGTCAGTTCCCTGTGACTTCTTATAGAAAACATTTCCTAGCTTTGAGTTGTGTTCCCAGGTAATGTGAGCTGACTGAGAAATGACATGGGTACAGACTTTTAGTTTTCTTTTGAGATACCAGTAAACATTATTTTTTTTGCTCTCATACTTTGTTTGCCTCTCGTGTGCCCATACTCACTTGATCACATGCTGGAAATATTTTTGTACAGCACTGCTATGCATGACTAAGAAAGGAGCTGGAGATGGAGCAGGATGAAATACAGGCTGTAATTTGCACCTGACAGAGTGGGGATTTTATTGCCAGTCCTCTTAAAGGAAACTTGCTGTTTTCTCCACACTCAGAGAGTGATTCCATAACAAATTATGAGCATTGTTTTTTTTGTTCTACTCTGCTTTCATTTTGATTGTTACTAGGAAAAATGTTATTCCTTGACCTACTGCAATCCTCTTATCTGTAGGTCCAAGTCATGGTCCTGTGGTGCTGGACATGTCCCCTGAGCAGAGAATTGGCCAGGATTAATTGTGTGGGATAAAGAAAGCATTATTCCTCCCCTTCCTGGGTGGGGGATCCAGGCACAGGCAGTTTAAATGACTTGCCCAGGTCTGTTGCAGAGCTACGTGAGGAGCAGGAATCTCCAGCATCCCTGCCCAGTTGCTTTTCCATTTCTAGAGAAAGAAAGACTGTTTGTTTTGGCTGAACTGCAGTTTTGGGTAGTTGGGAAGATGTTTGGGGATAGAGGTGGTCTATTAGTCTTTCCTACTGAAAGAAATATTAGCAGGCAATTAAAAGAGTAATAAATGAGACCCCTTCAGACTGCTGCAGTTGCTGTTGCTCCGAGCTTCGGGCAAGGTACACAGATGTCATTTAACCTGACCACTTGTATATCACAGGCCAGCAGTGTCACCCAGGCACTCCTAAATTAAACCACATATTTCAGACAGAAATACACTGGTCTTACAAAACGTTTTCTACTCAGACTGTAAATTCCAAGGGCAGAGCTTTGTTCTCTGAGTGTAACTGCATTGCACCTCCTGCAGCATCACCTGGGTAAACCAGGGCTGCTCATACTTCTGTCCCTTTAATCCCCTGAATTATCAAATTATTTTAATTAATTTGATCATAGAATCACAGAATGTCTGGGTGGAAGGGATCTCCAAAGCTCATCTAGTCCAACCCCCCACCACAAGCAGGGACATCTCCAACTAGATCAAGCTGCTCAGAGCTTCATCCAGCCTGGTCTGGAATGTCCCCAGGGATGGGGCCTCCAGCACCTCTCTGGGCAACCTATTCCAGGGATCTGTCACCCTCACACTGCAGAACTTTTCCCTCATGTCTACCCTCAATCTGCCCTTTTCCAGCTCAAAGCCATTGCCCCTCGTGCTGTCCCTCCAAACCCTTGTGCACAGTCCCTCCCCTGCTCTCCTGTAGCCCCTCTCAGGCACTGGGAGGTGGCTCTAAGGTCCCCCCGGAGCCTCCTCTTCTCCAGGCTGAACAGCCCCAACTCCCTCAGCCTGTGCTCCCAGCAGAGCTGCTCCAGCCCTCCCAGCATTGCTGTGGCTCCTCTGGACACTCCAACAGCTCCACGTCCTCCTTGTGCTGGGGCTCCGAGCTGCTCAGACTGCAGGTGCTGGGGAAGCTGAGGACACTGCTGCTCCCCAGTGCCCTGGGCATGGGCTGTGTCCTCTGCACGCTCATGGGTCAAGTCCAGAGCTGGTCCCAGGAAGGCAGGGAACAGACATTTCCTGGATGACAATATAGGCAAGTGGAAAGCCATCAGCTGCCATACTCATAGCTACAGGCCAAATGCTTTATCCAAATGCTTTATTCTTAGTGCTGCAGTGAAAGTATTAACATTGCATTTGCTTAAAAAGTAGCCAGGAGGCAATTTGTGACCCTCCTAGACTCGTGTGGAGCAGTGCTCTGCTGGTTTACACTGGTTACCTTCTGCTTTATATTTTCCAGAGGGCCAATTTGCAAGGATTTTTACTGCACTAACAACTGCTATTTCTGAATATCAGTAACTAATTTACCCAAGTTTCACACAGTGACCCCATGGCTTCCGCCTCACAGTTAAAGGTTCTGCACATGGTTTGGTCTTGTTGACTTTGGGTTGTTTCTGATTGTATCTTCAAGTCTGGAAATACTGTATTACAGAAAAGCAAATACATTATTCTTGTTATTGCCCTTGTTATTAGAAAATATTTATATAGTGCAGTAAATTTACATTGTACTTTACCAACATAGATAAAGGCAAATTCTTGGCTCTAAAGAGCTTATAATTCAAATAAGACAAGGCAAACAAGCCTACAGCACTTTGGAAATGGTGGGTGAAAGGCTTATTAACTCCATGAAAGGGGTGGAGGAAAGCCAGTGTCACTCCAGTCTTCAGTAAGGGCAAGAAGGAAGATCTGGGAAACTGCAGAGCAGTCAGCCTCACCTCCATCCTGGGAGAAATCATGGAGTGGCTCATTCTGGAGATCATCTCTGAGCACATGGGAGAGAAGGTGGTTATCAGCATGGATTTACCAGGGGGAGATCATGCTGGACTAAGCTGACAGCATTCTGTAATGTGGTGACTGAGGGTAGATGCAGGGAGACCAGCTGAGGTAGTTACCAGGAGGAGATCTGCTGGAGAGGGACCCTGGAGTCCTGGTGGACAAGTTGTCCATGGACAGCAGTGTGCCCTTGGGGCCAGGAGGCCAGTGGGGTCCTGGGGGGCATGAAGAGAAGTGTGTGCAGCAGAACAAGGGAGGTCCTGCTGCCCCTCTGCTCTGCCTGGTGAGACCTCACCTGGAGTGTTGGGTCCAGTTCTGGGCTCCCCATTTCCAGAGGGACAGAGATCTGCTGGAGAGAGTCCAGCCAAGGGCTGTGAGGATGATCTGGGGACTGGAACTCCTGCCCTGTGGGGAGAGGCTGAGAGACCTGGGGCTGTTTGCTCTGGAGAAGAGAAGACTTAGGGGGATCTAATTAATGTGTATAAATAGATGAGGGCTGGGTGTCAGGAAGGGAAGGACAACCTCTTCTCACTCATGCCCTGAGATAGGACACAGGACAATGGTCACAAGCTGGAGCACAGGCAGTTCCACCTCAACATGAGGAAGAACTTCTTTCCTGTCAGGGTTCCAGAGCACTGG
>NW_008613634.1:0-5249 GCF_000691845.1 Merops nubicus | reverse complement strand
GGTCCGGCTCTGGCAGGGGGTTGGACTCAGTGATCTCTGGAGGTCCCTTCCAACCCCTGACACTCTGTGATTCTGACCTGTATGAGGAGGGAGTGGGATGCTGGCATCATCAGAGTTCCTAACTTGACATCACAGTAGCATCTTAGAAGTCTCAGAGGGACAGCTGGGTGGCTGTGCAGCAGCCTGGCAGGAGGGTGGCCTTGCCCCTGGGTCTCAGAGCATCTCTGGCTCGCTGACAGCCCTGCCCAGGGGACTCCTGCCTAAAGCCAGCATCAGGCCAATTACAGCACGAGGAGTGCTGGGTCTCTGGTAGGTTTTAGCCCTCCCTGAGGGAAAATCCACAATTTCCTGCCCTGAAGAATTATAATTGAAACTGAAGAAAGCAAACGCACATAGAAGAGAGCTTTTCAGGGGGAGCAGAGTGAAAGGGTGGTTGGCTGGGTGGAGGTACAGCAGGGCTTCCTGGAGAGAGGGAGGGAGGGCTTTTAGCATCACTATATCCACCATGATCTGTAGCTCAAGCTTCCTCTGCCCTGACCTCCCAACAGCCAGTTACAAAGGAGAAGCCTCAAAATAGTTTTTGCTGCCTGATGATAGCTGGTGCACAGCAGCTGCTGTTCTGATCTGCCTTGTGTTAAATATGGGCTTGCTCCTCCCTCAACAGAAAAGCAAGAAGGTATCCAAGTGTCCTGTGAAGACCACCCCAGACTAGGTGATATTCCTGTTTGCAGCCCTGCAGTCACTTGTTAGTGAACCCAAACAGAACTGCTCAGAAAACAGACAAAATCCCTGGCTCTGCTTAGCAACTTAATTCACCCTCTGCTGAAAGCTGATGGATGTGACAGAGCACAAGGAGCTGGGGAGCTCTGCTCCATCCTACAGGAGGTGGGAAATCTGCTTTGTTCCCCTCATTTACCAACAGCAAACCGCCTGAGGAAGGGGAAAGGACAGAGGGAAACTGCCTGGAGCTGTCCTCACTTCCTAGTCAGAGTAAGCTGCCCCAAGCAGGCAGTAAAGGGTGAAGAAAACCCCCAGCAGCCTGGGCAAGGCTGGTGGGCAGAAGTAGGGAACCATGGTAGCCCAAAGGGGTGTGTTGTCAACGTGAGTCTTGACAGGGAGTTAAGTATCTGGTGAAGAAATGGGGCTGAGGAGATGGGATTCACTGGGAAGTGGGAAGAAAAGGAGCAGGATGAGTTGTCTCCAGAGAAGAGCAGCTGAAGGGCAGCAGAGCCAGAGGAGCTGTCTGATGGGCAGCTCCCGTTGTCAAACACCCATAGTCATGTGTTGGTGCATCCCCTGGGGGTGGGCAGGAGAGTAAACCAGAGAGCAAAACATCTCTCTCTGCAAATATCCATCTGTGTCTATGTTTGGGGGCGTTCTCATGAGTTATTGAGAACTGACTCATAATTTCTGTTCCCGTGAGGTTCACGGGGCTGGAGTTGGGCAGGCAAAGGGCAGGGGTGGGAGCTGAGTCCCTCAGGACCCAGGGTCCTGCTGGCATTCAGGCTGAGCAGTGCTTGGGCTCTCAGGGCACAACTGGCTCAAAGAATCACAGAATGTCTGGGCTGAAGGGACCTCCAAAGCTCATCTAGTCCAACCCCCCACCACCACCAGGGACATCTCCAACTAGATCAAGCTACTCAGAGCTTCATCCAGCCTGGTCTGGAATGTCCCCAGGGATGGGGCCTCCCTGGCTCAGCCCAGCTCACCTCATGCCTCGAGTGTCTGACAAAGAAGATGTCCATATCCAAAACTGCAGTGCAGGCTTCTGGCCAGAGAAGTGAGATGTGCACCTCCAAGGTGTGTTTCATTGCTGGGCTGTCAGCACTACCAGGTTCTCCCCGCTGGCAAGGAGGGCTGCAGGACAGCTCCAGCACAGGCGTTTGCTCTGGCTGAAGCAGGTGAGGTGAATCTCTCCCTGTCCTAGTACAGGCTTCTGGCCAGAGAAGTGAGATGTGCACCTCCAAGGTGTGTTTCATTGCTGGGCTGTCAGCAGTACCAGGTTCTCCCCACTGGCAAGGAGGGCTGCAGGAAAGCTCCAGCACAGGGATTTGCTCTGGCTGAAGGTAGGTGAGGTGAGTCTCTCCCTCTCCTGGTAAAACAAACAGCACTGTCCTGGCTGTGGAGAGGTGCTTGGAGGAGGGAATGGCCCATGGCAGGGTAAGGCAAGAAATGTGCCTCTTGTAAGGGAAGTGTGGAATCAATGGATGGAAACAAAAGAACACAAAGAAAAGCAGGATAGAGTACTGTGAGGTAAATGGAGAAGAGCAGGAGATACACTAAGAGTATAAGAGTACCAGATAAACGAGAGCAGGGAGCACACGACCAGTTTAGAGCTTGTGGCTGGAGGAAGGATCCTGAGTGTGATGTGCTGTTGGAGTGAGGACAGTCAATAGAGTCAGGCTTTCTCTTAAGCAGAATTTAGCACCAGAAACCTTGAATAAAAGCAAACAAAACAAGCCTAAACTTCTTTCCAGATTTTCACTTAGAACCTGCTGTTGAGGAAATGCTTGATAGTCTTGCATAAAATTTTGATCAATAATGACTTCAGATCACTTCAGCACTCTGCAGATGACCCAGGTATTTAACCAAGGGCACTTAGATGTCACCTGTTGTCACAGTTCAGCCCAATGATAAAAGGCTATTTAAAAATATAAAAATAGTTTGACTGACAAGGATATATTTTCCCACCGATGAATCTTTGCCTGCTGTAACTCCAGGACTTCAACTCCACAGGCTTTGAAGGAGAAGAAAAATGATAGTGAATGCATTTAAGAAACTTCTAAAAAGTTACTTAAAATAGGTTTCTCCTACAGAATGTTGCCACGTGAAACTCAACTGTCTCCTGGTCTTGTGAAGCTAGAAGAGAGCAGTCTGTTCAGCTGGAGGTGTGGTGGTGAGGCTGCCCTGGTGCTGTGGGCTGTGGTACTGTCCCAGGGCTCTGCCACAGGCAGGGCTCACCTCCCAGGCTGCTCACCCTTCCAGGAGGTGGCATGGCTCTGATTGCACCTTTGGTTAGCCAAGGAGGTAAAATGCTCTTTCTGGAAGTGTCCCCCAGCTTGCTTTGGTCTTTTTTTTTTGTCTTTTTTTCCCTGTTTTTCTTAAAAAAAATCCCAAAAGTACCAAACAATGGGTTCTGTTGCAGCTGCTTGAGGCAGCTCTAGTAACCATGAGGTAAGGACGTCGTGTGGGAGTGGGAGAAGGTATTTGATGAATGCAGTGCATTCATATAGGTGTTCCCTCAGGCCCAGACAGGTAAGAAACAGCTCCTACAGCCCACTCCTAATGGCTGGGCAGGTTCTCAGTGGCAGCAGGGAGGCATTCCAGCACCTCTCCCCTCAGCCTTCAGCCTTCCCGTGAGGTTGCTGAAGGGAGTTTGCTCAAGACCTGCTCTGGGTGTTCTCTGTTGTCTGGAATACTCTGGTGTGGGGTGTCATGTGTTTAAAGGGGTGGATGACCTGTACTGGAAGAGAAAACTAAATTAGAAGACAGTAGACACAAAGGCTGCTATTAAATTGCTGCTGTAAGGAATGACGAGATTTCAGGTTTTGTTGTTGAATGTAGATTCTTAAAATGCAGAAATGTAAAGGAAGGATTGGTGTGATCATTCAGAAAGCTCCTGCCCTGTTAAACGGGGAGCAAGTGACTCACAGGCACAAGCCAGCCTGGCAGGGTGAGGGGTGGAGACACCATCACCAGCTCTCAGCAGAGGTTTGTGTTCGGGGAATATCGGGACCTGTTTTTATCAAGTCCCTGCTGCATTGTGAGCCTGCAAAGTTGCTTTCCCCCCCCCTTTCCAGATGATTTTGGAACTGCATATGCTTTTTCAATCACTAAGCTGGACCTCTGTAATGCTTTGCTTAATGTGCCTCCAGATTCTGTTATTTATAGACTTCAGCACACTCAGACTGCAGCTGCTGAAACACACACAAAAGGAAAAGCACATTTGTAACCTGTTAAGACTTGGGGATGCCAGTGAGGTTCAGGGTTTAGCATGAAGGATGGCCAGGTGACCTTTCACAGAGCATCACAGGGGAACACCTCTTTGTCTTGAAGACCTTTGTTTAATTTTTTTATTCACTGTTGAAATCTTCCAGTGTTCTCTTTCCAAGGGAAATGTGGCCTTTGTGTGGCCCCTGTGTTATCTCCAGCAAGTGCTGGGGCAGAGGATTTAAGTAATGCAGCATCTCAAACGAGCAGTTCTTCCAGAAAATGTGTTCTGTGCAAACTGGCTTTGTTAGATGTAGAGGGAAACTGTAAATACACTGTGATTTTTCTCAGTCCTATCAGTATGGCCATGATTTACTCATTAACTTTTTTTCAATGAAAATTGGTGGAAAGAATCCTTTGTAACCATGGAAAACACAACATAATTTGTGTACCTAGTGAAAAGTGAAATCTCTTAATGCTGCAGCATATGTTTTATGAGTTTATAAGATAACAATGTATTTTTTTAATCTAGAGTGAGCAAAGGTGTTACACTTAATTCATAAGACAAAAAATCAGAACAATCCTATAAGTGAACACATAACTAGGGGCTCCTGTTTAGGGTCTAAGGTCTGAGATGCCTAAGTTAGGATCCTACCTCAGAAAATAAGACACTTTTTCAAAAATCCTCTGGGTACTTCACTTATTTTTTAATTTTAATTATTAAACTTTTTTTTTTTTTTTTGCCAATTGTTGCAAGAAATGTGTTTCCCTTCAGTGCCTTTTCAATTTCAGACTTTGGATGAGGTTTTCTAGGTGTTAACATACCACTAACCATGCAAAAATATGAGACAGTACCTCTTCTTGAAAGAGTGCAGGTGCAGAGTCATGAAGAGCTGCCTGCAGAGTCACAGTGGAGATGTCCTTTTTCTCACCTCTGTTCCCTGCCCGTTGTCTCCGGGCTGGGATGCCTGTGGCACAAAAGCATCACGCTCGTTGTTAGCTTTCCTAAGAGGGTCAGCAAGAGATGGACAGTGTCTGGCAGCAAATCCTTCTCTGTCTTTTCTTTCTCTTTCTTCCTTCTTTACTGGGAGTCCTGTCTGAAGCTGGGGAAATAAAACCCCTGGGCAGAACGTGTACAAAAGAGCTGATGTGTTTGAGGGGACGGCTGGAGCTAGGCTGGTGCCTGACCTGGGCAGGGCAGTTGCAGTGTGACCAAGCTGACGACTGCTGTGCTGTGGATCACAGGGAGCAGGAACAAACACTGGGCACGTGCTGTTCTTCTAAGAACTGCCAAACTTGCCTGGATGTAAGAGTTCACA